>NC_052158.1:56185839-56485973 GCF_902713615.1 Scyliorhinus canicula | reverse complement strand
TCTGGACTGCTCCGTCCAGCCTGGGTAACCTGAAGATCATCCTTGGCATGGTGATCTCAGGCAGCCCTCTGTCAACAGCATCCTCTTGATCTGACTTGATGTGGCTTCCTCACCCTGAACTGCTCTACCTGACAGCTGATGAGCAGTCCAGGCAGTTGAGTGAAGAACCAATGCAGGAAGAACCAATACTTTGCCTTTCCTCTCATCTGCTTGCTCAGATATATACCTTTGAAACTGAAGCTTTTCTGAGAAAGTCTTCAACACTTGAAAAGGCTTCAAATCCCTGAGATCCTTTAAAATGCCAAGCATCCATTCAATTTCACAGAGCAGTGCCTTTCACTAGCCTGTGGTTGATAGATTATGGTTCAGACACAACTGCTAGGGGGTTTGTTTATTTATCTTTCCCTTCAGGCTTGACAAATGCATCTGAAATACCCTCCATTGATCCTAACCACAGTGTTTAGGGACACTCTTGTTATGATTGGCAGCTCATGACCATTGCAACAATTCTAAGTGTTTTCTGTAGTTACACAAGAGGAAGTGAAACCACTTAGCATTGTGGAAGTGGTCAAAAGCTGTCAATATTTGTGCTGCGGGGGTGAAGAGGAGAGGGGGGGGGGTCTGCCGTTGGACTTTGGGATCAGAGCCGGTGTTCCAAATGGCAGCTTGAGCCAGTGAGTGATGGGAATCTGACCTGCTTGCTATTCTGTACATATTTGCATGCCAAAGGAGTGTGACTTGCTCCTGGGCACCACTCCTAGCACCAGCGGGGACCAGACCAGAGTTTCCTCTGGCGGGAGCACTTTAGCTCCTGAATGGAGAATTCAGGCCACCATCTTTCTTGTCAATTTCATCCGAGAGTTCTCATAGGAAGTCCAAACCTTCTTCTCCATCTATGCAGTGCATAAAATACATCTAATTTTACTTCTTCAAGGCAGTGAGATGAATAAAGGCACACCTTGTTTGCCAGGTACACAGTGCGGGATTCTCTGTTCTTGTCTGTGGCAGTACCAATTGCGAGCGGGAACAGAGAATTTGACATTCCAATCAAAGCTCCATTCATTTGCAGCGGCATAGGCAAATCCCAGCTGCAAATCAGGACAGAAGATTTCGGCCATACTCTGTGTCCACATATCCACTTAATTCTTCCATTGGGAATATGGTTCAAACTTCAAGAACATCGAAAGGTAATCGTACCCTGACAATTTACACTTGCTTCTTTCCATTTCCCACCATGGCTATGCGGATGGCAGTTTTCTGCCTGAAAAGGTTTTCTTATTTACCAATCTCCACCTTTATTTTAGGCAACCATGCGCTGCCACCATGTAATATTCCAGTAATATTCCAGGAAGCAAGGTGGTGAAGGATAGACCAGGAGCCAATCTTTACCCTCCTTTTAAACATTTATTTACACAGGCACACATTACAAACATCCGAATCGATAAGGACAGTTTCAGTCTGTTCCTATTGATAGGGGTACAGGTGAATGACCAGTTAATACCCAGCATTGCACACTGTAAATATACAATTAACACCACCTGATCATCCTTAACAATCCCAGAAGGAAAAGAGAGAACAAAAGCGCAGCTCTCATCAATAGATTTCATGCTTGCACAGCACCATCCGAATGCAGTAATACATGATTGAATTTTGTCCCATGGCTGCCTGTTTTACTCTTTATGATGAAATAGCAGTAACTGTCGCAGAGATTGCCAAATAAACATTTGTTTACATTCATTCAGGGGATGTGCCCCAGTGGTGAGGACACGGGTTTGATCTCGGCACTGGGCCACTGTCCGTGTGGAGTTTGTACATTCTCCCAGTGTCTGCGTGGGTCTCACCCCACAACCCAAAAAGATGTGCAGGGAAGGTGAATTTGCCATGCGAAATTGCCCCTTAATAGGAAAAAAAACTGTAAATTTTTTTTTTTTTTAATTCAGGGTATGTGCGCCATCCCTTGCTGAGTTAGCATTTATTGTCCATCCCTAAATGTCCCCATGAAAATGGTGGCGAGTTGCCTTCTTGAATCGCTGTTAGAGAGGGAGTTCCAGGATTTTGATCCAGTGGCAGTGAAGGAACGGCGATATATTTCCAAGTCAGGATGGTGAGTGGCTTGGAGGGGAGCTTGCAGGTGTTCCCAGATACCTGGGGCCGGATTCTGCGAAAACCAGCAGGGCGGGCAACTCCGGCGCGAAGGAGTGGCATGAACCACTCCGGCGTCAGGCCGTACCGAAGGTGCGGAATCCTCCCTGTCTTCAGGGGCTACACCAGACACATTGTGGTTTGCGCCACGCCGGCGCAGAAGGGGCATGGCGCCACGCCAACCGGCGCCGAAGGGCCTCCGCCGGCCGGCATGAGTTGGTGCATGCGCGGGTGCCAGCATGCGCTGGCGTCATCCCAGCACATGCGCAGGGGGGTTCATCTCTGCGTCGGCCATCGTGGACTGTTACAGTGGCCGACATGGAGAAATAGAGTGGCCCCACGGCCTGCCCGTGGATCAGTGGGCCCCGATCGCGGGCCAGGCCACCATGAGGGCACCCCCCCGGAGCCAGAACACCCGCATCCCCCAAGGACTCTGGAGGCCACCCGCGGAGACAGGTCACGCCGGTAAGTACCTGTTGTAATTTACGCTGGTGGGAACGGCTGAAAACGAGCGGCTACTTGGCCCATCGCAGGCCAGAGAATCGCCGGGGGGGGGCCCAATCGGCGCAGCGCAAAACCCGCCCCCGCCAAATCCCCAGCGCCGGATTAGCGGGGGTGGGATTCACGCCGCCCCCCCCGGCGATTCTCCGACCTGGCGGGGTGTCAGAGTATCCTGCCTCTGCTGCCCTCGTCCTTCTAGCTGGTAGAGGTTGCAGGTTTGGTGCTGTTGAAGCTGGGCAATCAGTGGAGGCAATGGCGGAGTGGTATTGTCGCTGGACTAGTATTCCAGATTTCCAGGGTAATTCCGGAACCAGGATTCAAACACACCATGGCAGTTGTTGAAACTGAACTCAATAAAAACCTGGAATTAAAAGTCTATTGGTGACCATAAAATCATTGTCGGTTGTCGTGAAAACCCGTCTGGTTCACTATTGTCGTTTACGGGAGGAAATCTGCTGTCCTTACCTGGTCTGGCCTTCATGTGACTGCAGAACAACAGCAATGTGGTTGACTCTTAATTGCCCTCAGTTCATGGCAATTAGGGATGGGCAATAAATGCTGACCCAGACAGTGATGCCCACATCTCATGGACAGGAAGGTATAATAAGTCATCATAAAGGCAAATTAAATGTTGCCCAATATCTCAATTGAAATACAAAAGAAGGGAAGTGATATATTTCCATTGTGCAGAATCTTGATTATACTCCACTGCACTTACAGTAATGATTTATTGATCTTGTGAGCAGAGTAGAGTGATAAGCGGGGCTTAAAAGAGTTAAACCATGAGGACAGTTTGCATATACCTGACCTCTATTCCCTGGTGTTTAGATGGTTGAGTTGTTCGGTGTCTGAAATGATAAAAGGATTTAATCGGTAGAAACAGTACTACAATATCCTCTGGTGGGGAAATCCAGGATGACGAAGGCCGAACCTTAGAATTAGAGCCAGTTCATTCAGCAGCGATGTCAGGAAACACTTTCCATACAACGTAGCGAAAATCTGGAACTCTCTCCCGCTGGATGCTGGGAACAATTGTAGCTTTTGTACGCTGGGATTTTCCAGTCCCCTCAGGGTGGAATCGGCCGCAGGGGATTCGGCAGCCCAGCCTAAATACTAAAGCCCGTTCATGGACCAGACCATTCCGGTGATAGGCGGGGCCTGGAAATCTCACCGATAGATTGAGATCAATAGGTTTTTGTTTAGTGAGGATATCAAGGGGTATTGATGAAAGGGGGATAAAAATTTTGAGGTCAGAAATGATCTAATAGAATGACAGAACAAGCTCGAGGGGCTGAATGGTCCCTTCAGATCCGATGACCTTTTCCCTCTAATATTTATGACTCATTCTAATTCCTTCACCTTTGTGCCCCCTCCACACCTCCATAAAAAGAATTAGCTCAGGGTCACTTTGAAAGCAAGCTCAGGTATGTTAATTGAGGTTGATGGCATGTTATGTACTTAAAACATTAAACTTTGCACTTTCAAATCAACAAGCCCGACACACTACGGTGCTCATAGGCGCCATTCATTTGCTGTGTTTAAAATCACAACATGTTGATTACATGCCAGAGACAGATCCTATTTGCATTCGGAGAGAGGTGGGGGTGGGGGATGTGAAAATGGCTTCACTGGGGCTTAGCATGCTGATAAAAACCCATGTCAAAATGGCTCACAGAATGCTCTTAAAGCAAGTCTGTCAGCCAGAGGGCATAATTACAGTATGTGATAACTGTCAAGTCAACTGAAAGGTACAAAGACTTTCTGTCTGGTAAGTGAATGCATAAAAAAGCAATACTTGCATAACTGTGTGCAAGTTGACAAGTGTAAAAAGAGCTGAACAGCATAATAACAGATTCATCGCTTTGCCTCATTCTGTGTACAAGATTGACTTTAGCCTAATTTAGTCTTTGAATTTACCCAACATATGCAGGCAGTGATATTTTAGTTCAGAATTGCTACCATTTACTCCTTTCCTTTTAGTGTGACTGTACCTTACTGTTGGTTGAATAATTTCCCAATACTGTTTCAAAGTCTTGCACAAAATAACACAAACATAATTCTATTCCATCGTCAGAAGCTTTTTTCCCCAGAGTGGAAGAGTCAATTACTTAGAGGACATAGGTTTAAAGTGCAAGGGTAAAGTTTAGAGGAGATGTGCGAGGGAAGTCTTTCACACAGGGTAGTGCCTGGAACTCGCTGCCGGAGGAGATGGTAGCAACAGGTACAATAGTGTCGTTTAAGGGGAGTCTTCACAAATACATGAATCGGACGGGAATAGAGGGATATGGACCCCAGAGGTGTAGCAGGTTTTAGGTTAGATGGGCAGGCTTGGAGGACTGAAGGGCCCATTCCTGTGAAGCACTTTTCTTTGTTCTTTGTACATTAGATGAGCAGGTTTAGTGCCATCACAATGAAACACATATAACTGGGAATGTAATATTGGTTGGGCTCTTTCAACAGGGCTGGTAGGTTCCGGACACCAAGGGTAGCACGGTAGCACTGTGGTTAGCACTATTGCTTCACAGCAGTAGGGACCAAGGTTTGATTCCCGAATTTGGGTCATTATTTGTGCGGAGTCTGCATGTTTTCCCCATGTCTGCATTGGTTTCCTCTGGGTGCTCTGGTTTCCACCCGCAAGTCCTGAAAGACGTGCTTGTTAGGTGAATTAGACATTCTGAATTCTCCCTCAGTGTACCTGAACAAGTGCCAGAGTGTGGTGACTGGGGACTTTTCACAGTAATTTCATTGCAGTGTTAATGTAAGCCTACTTGTGACACTAATAAAAATAATAATAATTATTATTATTAAAAACTCCCTTTGCATTAATAATTAATATTATTTCCAATTAATGAAAGAATTCTTGGCCTGGCAGAGATTCAACTTTGACCAAGGTACAATCATGATATTTGACTTACACCATACAAAAATGTGACCATACCAGGGAAGGCGGAACGAAAAATGTCATGAGCAATTTGTATTTCTTCCGAGAAATGTTGACAAGTCACTTTAAAAAAAAAATTAAGAGTACCCAATTCATTTTTTCCAGCTAAGAGGCAACTTAGCGTGTTCAATCCACCTACCCTGGAAAACTTTGGGTTTGGAGGCAGGTGGGGAGAAACAAAGGGGGTATGCACACAGAATGATGTGCCACACTTCCTTCCCACCTTATTTATCAGTTTGCTTAAAAAATAGCCCTTTCTCTCCTGCCCGCCTGTTCATGCTAATATTGTCATGGCAAGGGCAGCATAATATTTGGGTCAATTGGCTTGTTAACAAGCTCAGTCGCCCATTGATTCTTTGTTTCAAAATGGTGGGCGTGCTGCTGATTTCAACACTTGCTTGCCGACTGTATTATGGGCACTGGGTTGGGAGTGGGCAGGTAAGTGGTGAGCGAGTCACCCATCATACGTTATATGTCTCCTGTTGAGTTTGTGCAATTGGGGTGGGGTTAGGGGGGGGGGTTGTTAGTGATATATCCAGACCTATTTGTGAGACCATAATCTTTTTATAATTTTCCAAAGGGTTTGCTGTTTCTTTGTAAGATGCAGTGTACTGACATATGGCTGCAATATAAACACATGGTAGTGTTCTATCGCATGCTAAAATAATGGTGCTGTATGAGTCACAGGGTAGAATAACAATGGATGAAATATATATATTTTGAACATACACAATGTACGTTAAATATATGCACAGTGCATGGCGGGGGCTGGTGTGCAGCTGTGCTTCAATGCGCCTGATCGTTACTTCCACCCCACAATCTGGTCTATCTGGTATTCTCAGGATGGCTATTCTGAAACACACTATTGAGTGCCGTCAAGTACAATGGCTCTGCCCTACTGGCTCCTTGCCAACTATGAAGATAGCTGTTGTCAAAATAAAGCAACAGGTAAACGATCTTTTCCCCTATGAGATCAAATTAACAATGTGCCAAAACACCGAAGGGGGCAGACAAAGTTTTCAAAAGGAAACATGTATGTTAATGTTCGCTGTTATCCCCATTGTCTCATAAATGCGTGTCATAGTCTTACCTCTGCAAGCCATTGCCTTTTCTGGCTCGTAGCCTGCCTTACAGGTGCAGCTCCCGATTGGCACCATCCATTCTCCATCACCATTGCAGTAGAGTTTAATCGGCACATCAACCTCCTTTGCATTCTGCACACAGGTGCCCATGGCGATGACCAGTGAGGTACTCTCTGTGCCCGTCATGGTCTCAGCGAAGGTAGCGTAGTTCTGAATGACTCTTGGGCATTTCTTGAAAAAGACCCGGACGGAGAGCAGGGACATGCAGGCACCATAGTCTTGAAAGGCCAGGTAAAAGCCATTCTTGCTCAGAGGTCCAAAGCTGCGGATTTCAGTGTTAACCTTCATCAGCCTGCCGCCAAAGTCCACCTGGGAGAAGCTTTCATCCGCAGCAATGGTGTCCACCTTGAGGTACGGCATGTCGGCCCACAGTGCTGTGCCTTGGACGTTCAGACCAGAGTCAGTCTCATAGTAATACAAATTGAATGTTTCTTTGCAGGAGCCTGGGACATTAGGTATGCTGCTGCAATCACGCACAGTAAATCTCATCTCCACGTAAATGCGCTGGGCACCCTTGCGGTTGACAAAGGTGGTCCACAGCCAATTATTTTGGTTGGATTCAAAGACATTGCAGACCTGATAGGTACGGATGGTATTGAGGTTTTCATCATAGCCGCTCACCTCTTCCCACTGCAAGGAAACAAAAAGAAAAGACAAGATGAGACGTCACCAAGTCAGTAGAGTCACGGTCAGGTTTAGAGCTTCCTCATGTCTACATGACTAGTGTAAAATATTCTGCACTGAGTACTGAGACACAGACTATCTAAAATGTCAACCTTTTATTCAGGGACCACTCAGAAATAGATTCTCCCATGGGAATGTTACGATCAGTTTCTGTAAAGGGTGATTCTTACTATTCAATTTTCTGTTTTCTTCTCCAAAATTAGCAGCAACTTGTACTCAATATATTACTTTTGCGATGAATGTCACACTGACCACAGAGTTGGATCAAATAAAAAAAGCTTTTGTAAGAATTAAAGAGTTGAAGCTGGTGCATAGAGTGTCGATCACAAGTAAAAATAATATCAATGTAATACAAGTATCTTTCAGAATCCATAATACATGTTGAAAAAGAAACATACCTCGGCCTTAGACTAATTACACTGTCTCAAACAATCAAAGTATATGAAGGGCATAAATTATAAGGACCTTGACAAACATAAATCCTTTTGAATTAGGCAAATGCAGCCAAAGGAAAGAGGCCCATAAGAGATAACAGAATAGAATCATTTCTCAAGTAACCTTTCTGTTCGGCCATCTGTAAAAACTGTTGACACTCAAACCGTTATTAAAAGAAAGATCAATAGCCTTCTGAAGACGGATTGTCAGGAAGAACAAATAAAACTGCAAACATAACTGGTTAACTTTGTAATAACATGATATAGATTGCTTACTATAGAGATAAGGAACATGAGGCTATTATAGAGATGGGAAGGAAAACATATAAGGGACAGATTTGGATGAACCGATACTCCTTTCCTGCAGCTCTCAGGGAAGGGGAGAGCAGGGAGTCAAATTTCTGTTCCCTGCCTGTTTCGTCAAACAAGTCTCTCGAGACTTTTGTGAGTATGTGTTCATTTCTCTTGTAAGGAACGTCGTTTAAATCCTTGCCTGACCCTTGTTTCCCTTCTAATTTCTGTTATGCTGGATTCCACATTTTGGTTTTAGGCTGAAGTACCCCCCCATCTAATGTGCCATTTGAACTGGCCCAAGCACTCCCCTCGGACCAATGTGCTATTTGGAGTGGTCCAGTGGTGCCATTTTTATGGACTTGGTTAGCAGCCAATCAACTGTTCTGAAATTCTGGGACTTGTTCAGTTTTTGATTTTAATTGGTAGAGTGCTTCAGAGGTTTCTGGGATGAAGGAGTGAAGGTTCCATTTTAAAATTCAAGTCTGCCTATACCTGCACAGGAGCAGGAACAGGTTTAACTCTCTCCCTATCAGATCTTTGCCTGGTGATTTAAATGCTTTTCAACCAGCCTGTGAAGATTCCACTCCTGATTAAGAGGTTGGGAAGCTAAATCAGATCTCTCTCTCACATCTGATGACGTGTCTAAATAGCTTCCTCTTTCTGCACAGCTATGAGCCATTGGCAAAGTCATTTCTATTCCGATTAGGCAATTGTGAAGCCAGAGCTCTGAATTCTCTCTCACTTGTTGGATTCTTCTTGAAGGTTCAAGAAAAATACCCTTCTCTCTGCAGTCAGATTAATCTGCAGGAGGACCAGTCCGGCACCACCTGTAGGCAGAGGGGCTATTTGAAGACCCATTTAAAACTCTCATGTTGAGAAACTCTAGATTTAACTCAGTGAGACTGATAGTCCATCTGTTGGATGGAAGTCAGAATTGAACAGACTTGAGGGGGATCTTCTGTATGAAAGCTCAGCTCAGTAGAAGTGAAGGTGACTCCCCAGAGGAAGTCTGACTGTTGAGGGTTCTAATTGAAGATTCAGCCAGATGCTCTGATCCAATCAATGGATTTCAACACTGTCCAAAAACACTATTAAAATTGTTTTAGTTGCAGATACTTTTGGATATCCATGCCATCTTCCTCTTAATAATGGTAAACTGTTCATAGATTTACCTTTTGTGGACTAACTGATTTTACTTTAAAATGTTTATAATAATACCCCACTAAAATAACTATGTGTTGTGTAAGATTAAAATTCCTGGACATTCATAAAGATATCCTAAGTGACAAGGATTCATACTGAAAAAGTAATGATTTAGTATTGAAGATTCCCCCACCAGAACCTAACTGAAAGCTACTCAACAAATGTTAAAGCTGAAAGTGTAATCTCCTTCCAGTGAGAGCTGTTCTGTTTTGTATGGGAAGATAACATTCCCTCTTTCGGTGGCTTCGTCAGAAGCAGACTATTGAGATGAATTGTTTGGGTCAGAAATCTTAAATCATTTGCAGCTGTCACATATTAAAACAGGAGTGCTATCAGGCAAAACTTAGCATCTGAGCTGCACACAGGAATAGGTGGCCAAAACCTTGGTGAAAGAAGCAAATTTTAGAGAATGCCTTCATGAGAGGTGAAGGAGGTTTAAGGAGGGAAATTTAGTGCTTCAGGCCAAGGAAGTTGAAGGCACAGCTCGGATGATAGGTATTTTGGATTGCTGGAGGGCTGGAATTGGTTACAGGGATAGGGAAGGATGAGAACTGGACAAGTGGCTTTTAACTACGGTTTTGGAATTAAAATTCCCAGATACCCTCAGGCTCGAAGCTTGGTTAGCGAGTGCAAGTTGCATTCACTCGCCTGAAATCTGGCTAGAACACAAGGGGCAAATTGAGTGATGAAGGGAGAATGCTGGAAATTTTCAGCAGGTTATGGCAACCTGAGAAGAGAAATACATTTCCTGTTTCAAGCCTGTGATCTTCATTCAGAACTGGGCTAGGGTTAGCGATGTGATGGATCTCAGGAAAGGGTGGGTGGGGCGAGGACAGATCTGTGATCGGGTGAAAGGCAGGATGGATTGAATGACAGAAAATGTTAATCCAGGCTTCCGGTTGCGGCTATGACCAGCTAAGTCGCACGTTTGGCTGCTCCTGTTAGGAAGGTGTTTTCGGGCCGATTGGAGGGCCCCTAACGGCGCTGGAACGGCAATTCCCGGTGGGGGAAGGTTCCCAGAGGAGAACCCCGAAAAATTTATGGTCGTCACCCGAAGTGGGGCAGGAAAAAAAGCGGCAGCAGCTCCCCGAAAAAAGCGGGGGAAGAAATCCAAAATGGCGGCCGGCGGCGCACCCGAGGACTGGAGGAAATGGGCGGAGGAGCAGCAGGCCGCTCTCCTGCGCTTTTTCACGGAGCTGAAAGTGGAGCTGCTGGAGTCGATGAACGCGACGACCACCAGGCTGATGGGGGCACAGGCGACCCAAAAGGCGTCAATTCGGGAGCTGCAGCAGGAGATGACTGTGAGGGAGGAGGAGGCCACGGTCCTCGTGGGAAAGGTGGAGGTGCACGAGGCACTCCACCTGAGATGGCAAAACCGATTGGAGGAGATGGATACCCGCATGAGGCGGAAAAAACCTGAGGATCCTGGGCCTGGCAGAAGGGCTGGAGGGGTCGGACCTCCAGGGGTATGTGGCAGAAATGCTGGGCTCACTGATGGGGGCAGGGGCCGTCCCTTCGCCCCTGGAATTGGAGGAGGCCTACAGAGTAATGGCCAGGAAGCCAAGAGCAAACGAACCCCCGAGGGCGGTGCTGGTTCGGTTCCAGCGATTCAGTGACCGGGAGAGAGTGCTGAGGTGGGCCAAGAGAGAGAGGAGCAGCAAATGGGAGAACTCGACGGTGAGGATCTTTCAAGACTGGAGTGCGGAGGTGGCAAAGCGGCGGGCCCGGTTCAACCAGACGAAGGCGGTGCTGCATGCCAAGAGAATCAGATTCTGGATGCTGCAGCCAGCGCGCTTGTGGGTGACCTATAAGGACCAGCACCATTATTTCGAGTCCCCGGAGGAGGCGTAGGCCTTTGTCCAGGAAGAAAAGCTGGACTCGAACTAGAACCAGGGGATACTTGGCGGTCGTTGCCGCTCTGGTACTTTAAGCTGGACACGTGGCTTTCTTTTGGTTGGATTTTCACTTGGCCGTATTTTTGGACCCTTTTTGTTCTCTATACCAGTTTTTTCTCTCTTTTTTCTGTTATTTATAATGTTATGTTGGGAGGGCGGGGTGGGGGGGGAGTGCCGGGGGCATGTGTTTCTTGTGGGGTTTTTGGTTGTTTTGTATTTATCGGTGTGAGATCGGGGACGGGGGTGGAACTGAAGATGGAGGGGTGGGGAGGGGCAGGGCGAAAGCGCGGGCTTTCCTCTGGTTTCCCGCGCACGGGGCAGAGGAGGGAGGGGGGTGGGAGTAAGGGGCGTGGTCAGCAATGGCTCCCTTTCCCGCGCTGGAGCGGGGTCAAGGAGGGGTGGTAAGGGGGGGGACGTCCCCCATGCCGGGAGGAGCCGGAGTGTGGCAGGGGCAGCCGGGTCAGCGTAAACCAGCTGACTTACGGAAGTACTATGGAGGGTGCATCGCGGCTAGGAAGGGTCCTAGCCTGGGGGGGGAGGGGGGTGGGGGGGGGGGGGGGGAGGGGGAGGGGGGAGGGGGGGGGGGGGCCACTGGGTTGCTGCTGAAAAGGCCAGGGAGGAGAAGTTGAGGACTGGAGGGGTGGGGGGGGGGGGGCGCCATCGCCATGGGGAGCGGGTCAGAAGGGGAGGGCTGACTCGGGGCGAGCAGGGGACAGGATATGGCTAGTCGGCAGGGGAAAGGGGCGGGCTGTCCTTCGACCCGGCTGATCACTTGGAATGTGAGGGGGCTGAATGGGCCGGTCAAGAGAACGAGAGTAATCTCGCATTTGAAGGGACTGAAGGCGGATGTAGCAATGCTACAAGAGACCCATTTAAAGGTGGCGGACCAGGTCCGCCTGAGAAGGGGGTGGGTGGGACAGGTGTTCCACTCAGGACTGGACGTAAAGAACCGGGGGGTGGCGATCCTGGTAGGGAAGTGGGTGTCGTTCGTGGCGGCGGAGGTGGTGGCGGACAAAGAGGGTAGATATGTCATGGTGAAGGGTAGGCTGCAGGGGGAGAAAGTGGTGTTGGTTAACGTGTATGCCCCGAACTGGGACGACGCTGGCTTCATGAGGCGCCTACTGGGCCTCATTCCGGACCTGGAGGCAGGGGGCCTGATCATGGGGGGGGACTTCAACACAGTGCTGGACCCCGTGTTGGACAGATCGAGTTCAAGGACGAGTAGGAGGCCGGCAGCGGCAGAAGTGATGAAGGGGTTTATGGAGCAGATGGGAGGGGTGGACCCCTGGAGGTTTGGGAGGCCGAGGGCGAGGGGGTATTCCTTTTTCTCCCATGTCCACAGAGTCTATTCTAGAATTGACTTTTTTGTTTTGAGCAGGGGACTGATCCCGCAAGTACGGGAAGTGGAGTACTCGGCCATAGCGGTCTCAGACCACGCGCCACACTGGGTAGATTTGGAAATGGGGGAGGTGCGAGACCAGCGTCCGCTGTGGCGCCTGGATGTGGGGTTGCTGGCGGATGAGGAGGTGTATAAGAGGGTCCGGAAGAGCATTGAAAGGTATCTGGACATTAATGACACGGGGGAGGTGCAGGTGGGGATGGTATGGGAGGCCCTGAAGGCAGTGATCCGGGGGGAGCTGATCTCCATACGGGCACATAGGGAAAGGAGGGAGAGGCAGGAGAGCTTCTGGACGTGGATAGGAAATATGCGGAGACACCAGAGGAGGGGCTGCTGGGGGAACGGCGTAGTTTGCAGGCTAAGTTTGACCTGTTGACCACCAGAAAGGCGGAGACACAGTGGAGAAGGGCGCAGGGCGCGATTTATGAGTATGGGGAGAAGGCGAGTAGGATGTTGGCGCATCAGCTCCGCAAGCGGGATGCGGCTAGAGAAATTGGGGGAGTGAGGGAGAGGGGTGGGAACATAGTGCAGAAGGGGCCAGAAGTAAATGGGGTTTTCAGAGACTTCTATAAGGAGCTGTATCGGTCAGAGCCGCCGACGAGGGGAGGGGGGATGGAGGGCTTCTTGAACAAACTGAGGTTCCCCAAGGTCCAAGAGGAGCTGGTAGAGGGGCTGGGGGCGCAGATAGGGTTAGAGGAGCTAGTCAAGGGGATTGGGCATATGCAGTCGGGGAAGGCGCCGGGGCCAGACGGGTTCCCGGTGGAATTTTACAAAACATATGCGGATCTGGTGGGCCCTGTGCTGGTGCGAGCCTTCAACGAGGCATGGGAGGGGGGGGCTCTGCCCCCGACAATGTCGCAGGCACTGATCTCTCTGATCTTGAAGCGGGACAAGGACCCCGTGCAGTGTGGGTCATATAGGCCTATCTCGCTCCTGAATGTGGACGCCAAGCTGCTGGCAAAGATCCTGGCTACCAGGATAGAGGATTGTGTGCCAGGGGTGATACACGAGGACCAGACGGGTTTTGTGAAAGGGCGGCAGCTTAATACGAACGTGCGGAGACTGCTAAACGTCATCATGATGCCGGCAGTGGAGGGGGAGGCGGAGATAGTGGTGGCATTGGATGCGGAGAAAGCATTTGATAGGGTGGAGTGGAAGTACCTGTGGGAGACGCTGGAACGGTTTGGATTTGGGGAGGGATTTATTAAATGGGTGAAGCTGCTCTATTCGGCCCCGACGGCAAGTGTAGTGACGAATGGTAGGAGATCGGAGTATTTTGGGCTTCACCGGGGGACCAGACAGGGGTGCCCCTTGTCCCCCCTGCTCTTCGCACTGGCAATTGAACCGTTGGCGATGGCACTGAGGGGCTCAGGGAGGTGGAGAGGGCTGACAAGGGGCGGGGAGGAGCACCGGCTATCGCTATACGCGGACGACCTGCTGCTATACGTGGCAGACCCAGAAGGGGGAATGCCGGAGGTGATGGAACTGCTAGCAGAATTCGGGGACTTTTCGGGGTACAAGCTAAACTTGGGTAAGAGTGAGGTATTTGTGATACACCCAGGGGACCAGGAAGAGGGAATCGGGAGACTCCCGTTGAAGAGAGCAGGAAAGAGTTTTAGATATTTAGGGGTGCAGGTGGCAAGGAACTGGGGGACTCTCCACAAGTTGAACTTCTCCAGGCTGGTGGAACAGATGGAGGAGGAATTTAAAAGGTGGGACATGGTGCCGCTGTCGCTGGCGGGCAGAGTGCAGTCCGTTAAAATGACGGTCCTCCCGAGGTTTTTGTTTTTATTTCAGTGCTTGCCCATCTTCCTCCCTAGGGCCTTCTTCAAAAAGGTGACGAGCAGCATCATGAGCTACGTGTGGGCGCACGGCACCCCAAGGGTGAGGAGGGTCTTCTTGGAGCGGAGTAGGGATAGTGGAGGGCTGGCATTACCCAATCTTTCGGGGTATTACTGGGCGGCTAATGTATCGATGGTGCGCAAGTGGATGATGGAAGGGGAGGGGGCAGCTTGGAAACGAATGGAGAGGGCGTCCTGTGGCAACATAAGCCTGGGGGCCCTAGTAACGGCGCCATGGCCGTTCCCTCCCACGAGGTACACCACGAGCCCGGTGGTGGCGGCCACCCTCAAGATCTGGGGGCAGTGGAGGCGACACAGGGGGGAAGTGGGAGGTCTGATGGAGGCACCGTTAAGAGGGAACCATAGATTCATCCCGGGGAACATGGACGGGGGATTCCAGAGCTGGCACAGGGTGGGCATCAGGCAGCTGAAGGATCTGTTTGTAGATGGGAGGTTTGCGAGCCTGAGAGAGCTGGAGGAGAAATTCGGGCTCCCCCCGGGAAACATGTTTAGACATTTGCAGGTGAAGGCATTTGCTAGACGCCAGGTGGAAGGGTTTCCCTTGCTCCCCAGCAGGAGGGCGAGCGATAGGGTGCTCTCGGGGGTCTGGGTCGGAGGGGGGAGGATATCGGACATATACAAAGTAATGCAGGAGGTGGAGGAGGCATCAGTAGAGGAGCTGAAAGCCAAGTGGGAGGGGGAGCTGGGAGAGCAGATAGAGGATGGGACATGGGCTGATGCCCTGGAGAGGGTTAATTCTTCCTCCTCGTGTGGGAGGCTTAGCCTCATTCAATTTAAGGTGCTACATAGAGCCCATATGACGGGGACAAGGATGAGTCGGTTCTTTGGGGGTGAGGACAGATGTGTCAGGTGTTCGGGAAGTCCAGCGAACCATGTCCATATGTTTTGGGCATGTCCGGCACTGGAGGAGTTCTGGAAGGGGGTGGCAAGGACGGTGTCGAGGGTGGTGGGATCCAGGGTCAAACCAGGATGGGGACTAGCGATCTTTGGGGTTGGGGTGGAGCCGGGGGTACAGGAGGCGAGAGAGGCCGGAGTACTGGCCTTTGCGTCCCTAGTTGCGCGGAGAAGGATACTGTTACAGTGGAAGGACGCGAGGCCTCCAAGCGTGGAAACTTGGATTAATGACATGGCAAGCTTTATCCAGTTGGAAAGGGTCAAATTCGCCCTGAGAGGGTCGGTACAAGGGTTCTTCAGGCGGTGGCAGCCTTTCCTCGACTTTTTGGCTCAAAGATAGGGTGTAGAGGTCGCAGCAGCAGCAACCCGGGGGGGGGGGGGGGGGGGGAGGGGGGGGGCAACAACGGGTGTGGTGGGTTATTTAAGGTTGTAATGCGGGCAAATTTGTTCGCAGTTCTTGTTTGATGTTAATTGTTGCTTTGTTTGGTTTTGGGGGGGGAGGGGGGGAGGGACAGCGCGCGCGGGGGGGGAGGGCGGGGGGAGGATATTTGTTAAGAGGGAATATTCTGTAATAGTCTATGGTTAGGTGGGGTAAAATATTTTCATGTAAAAAATCTTTTCAATAAAAATTATTTTTAAAAAAAAAGAAAATGTTAATCCACAGGGCCAAAGGATGATGGGGCAAAAAGTGAAATAAAGGAAAAAAAGTCCTGCCAAAATATATATGCGAAAGACTGGAAGGAGAAAAGCCAAAATAAGCAAAGAAGAGGACACAAAATGGAGCAGGGATCATGGTTTAAAATTGTTGAACTGAATGTTCAGTGAGAATAAAGGTGATGGAACAGTCACTCTGTTTCTCCTCTACACATGCAACCATTTTCTGATTTTATTTCAGATTTCTAGCATCTGCAGTATTTTGCTTTCCAATGAGTATTCAACATCCTGGTTTATGCTGTGCCGAAGTTTACAATGTAGATGAGTTCATAGAATCCCTACAGTGCAGAAGGAGGCCATTTGGCCCACTGGGTCTGTACTGGCCCTTGCTCTGATAGGGCATCCTACCTAGGCCCATTCCCCCACTCCGAGCCCCATAACCCCATCTAACGTTTTGGGCAATTTAATATGGCCTAACCTGCACATCTTTGGACTGTGTATTGGAAGGTTTCACCCCTTGACCTCACAGCTCCAAGGCCCTTTATTTTCCTCCTTCTGCCTCCAATATCTTTACAAATAATATACAAAAGAGCTCAAATAAAATAGTTTTATAATTCTCCTACGTTGCTCACAAAACTTAATTTCCTTCGGAATCCTGGACACTCATGGAAGTTTGCATTTTTGAGCGGGGCGTGCCGAAAACTTTGGGGAACTGTGCTAAGGGACAATAATCAAGTCCGACAATGGGGATTGAACCAATGGTCTCCTTGTTCAGAGGCAACTGGACAAAACTGACACTCTTTTGCTTCCCAATAGATATTTGTTGGGCTTCCTCGCACATCTATCTCTCATTCCCAGCTGCACCCAAGCCCATCACACATGGGTTTCCTCTATTCTCCAGTCTTCAGCACCACTACCACGCAGACATTGTCATCATAAGAACATAAGAAATAGGAGCAGGAGTAGTCCATTTAGCCTGTTGAGCCTGCTCCGCCATTGAATAAAATTATGGCTGATCTGATTGTAGCCTCAAACCCACATTCCTGCCTGTCAAACAAAAGTCGAACATCTGTCTAACTCAGTCAGTAATTCAGGGTTTAGTGTTCAAGGAAGAGAATCCGGAAACAATGCCAAGAGTTGGATTAATGCCAGGCACACAGCATGTGCGGAATGAAATTTTAAATACAGTGAACCACAGTTTGATTCCCTTTTTTCACTTATGGGTGGGAGGGGGTTCTGGGTACGAGAAGAGGTCAGGATTAGGGGGTGCTGGGGAGCTGAAGAGGGGCTTAGGGAGAAAAGGTGGGGCGGGGGGGGGGGGAAGAGGGGAGCAGAATAGAGTCTTTAATATGTCAAAGCAGGTCATTAACAAAGGTGGGGTTTATGAGATTACCTCAAAAGTTCCGGTGCCAAACTCTTCCTTCTTCTACATTCATTCCTTGCATTAACTATGGTGTGAGGATGAAATATTGAGCAATGGATATTCAATAGTTGCTTATCACTATTGACTATCACAAGATAATCCCCACTTCAGCAATCGGATACTTGAATATACCCCAATCCGGTTAGCAGGTGATAAGTAATATCACTCATTGGATACCCTCTCATTAAGAAACATTATCTGACTCTACTTAAAGTTTATTCCTGCAATGACTGCAATAATTGCACTCCAAACATGTCGTTTCCAAGCATTAATGTGATTTTTACGATCTAACAAGGAATTATGCTGCGGGCTGTTCCAACAGGAATGTTTTTTTCATCCACACAATGGAATTAATGATGGAGCTTGCAGCCGGCACAATATTTTATTTATTTATTTGCCTTGCAATTGAACTGTTTGTTTTCAGTGGGCAATTAATGTTAATTTGCCTCGAATCAATAAGCACTGCTTTTCAATTGCTAAGGAAAATATAGGGAAGCTAATTTTGTTTTAATGGCATCTGTACAAAAAATATAGACTGCGCCGACATTTTAGGAGGGAAGATAATTGTCTGGCAAATCAGTGGCATTTAGTGACTCTTGAACAATTTCATTGAAATCTGTGTTTATTGTCATAAACTCTGTCCTCCTGAGAACCCCATGGGAAGCAGTCATTGTGAGCTTTGTTGCATAAACAGATAATGTTAAACCTCTCCAGGTTGAAACAAGCAGTTTTAGTGTCCCTACTCTCATGTTTTCTCCAGCTCCGCTTGAAGGACGGGGCATTCGAAGGAAGAACTGCAAGTCCCTCTCCAGAGAATTGAACACGTAATCCAGATGAGCTTCCCAGAGTGGCACCAAGGGAGCGCCGCACCCCTGGAGGTGGCATCTCATAAACCCAGGCTCCATTTGCTCTCTTGGATGGGCATAAAAAAAGACCCCGGGGGCGGGGGCGGGGGCGGGGATTCTCCAGTTCCTCCAGCTGCGTGTTTCTTGGCGCCGAGCCTTTCTCCGGTGGTGGGGTTCTCCACTCCCACCGCTGTGATTTGGGATTTCCCACTGAAGCCACCCCACGTTGCTGGGAAACCCACAGGTGGGGGTGTACTGCCACTGGGAAAAGAGAATACCAACAGCGGAAAATTCTGGCCCCCATGTCACCATTCTGAAGAAGAGCAGCGAAGTTTTCTTGCTGTCCAAGTCAATATTTATCGCTCAATCAACATCATTAAATTCAGCGACCAGGACAGGTAGATGCATACGGTGCCAAACACTGGAGCCCGGGGATAGGATGGGCGAGGGGGGGCGGGGAGGGTGAATTCTCCAAAAAATGGAGCTATATCCCCACTCCTGAGTAAAAACACTGGCTGGCCTTTCATCACCCAAGACTTTCCATCTAAACATTTACAGTGATTCTCCTACCTGCAGTGGCTGGCAGGGCCCCGGGGTGCTTCTCACAGCTTTGGCTGTGGATATGGGCCCCCGCACATTTGGCCGGGGGTCCGCACATGTGTACAGCGGTGGCCTGCAGCGGTGACACGGACCGACATCTACAACGTACCCTCCCCCCACCCGAGATGGCGCAAGCCCGTGGATCCGAGCCGCCCGATCGCTGCCCCGGCCGGTCATGATGCTCCCTCTGGTGCTCAGTCCCCCCGCCCACCGCCCCACATCAGGGTGGCCACAGGCTGAGTCCGCAGCCACCATCCGGGGTTTCCGATCGACAATACGTGGTTAGAACCACACCGTCGGGAGCTCGGCCAGTTTTCCCCAGAGAATCACTGACATTAGGAAAATGGCTACAAAAAAAATCACTATATTTACAAAATAACTCAATTCTGTAGTTAATACAACCGTACCATTCTGACTTCTCTGGTGCCAACCCACAACGCGCCATAAATGGCGTCAATGGCCCTCCAGCCACGGCATTCCCGCGCAAACAATTCTCTGGGGACCGGAGAATCGCGGGAGTGGCACCGGCTATGATTCCCGCCTAAAGATCGATTCTCCGCCCCCACGCCAAACCCGATTTTGTCACGGGGCTGCGGAGAATCGCACCCCTGGTCTGTCAAGTTGGTCTCACTGAGTCGTTGTGCTGCTGCTGCTGACCTTCAGGCAGTTTGGTAGCACTGATAATTTTGAAATGCCGGACAATTGAACAAAGAGGGGGAGGGGTGAGGGAGGTGTCTGAAGGCTGTTGGAGGAGTGGGTGTTGGTCGAACGCTTTTGGACGGGGTGGGGAAGATCAGGGATTGTTGGAGGTGTGGGGAGAGATTGGATACTGTTGGAGGGATGGAGGAAGGTGTGCAGTTGGGGTTTTGGCGTGGAATGAACTGGGGGTGTAACTCTTTTTAGCTGTTGGAGTTTCTTATTTATTCATGACATTTTTCCATTTCAGGCTGTACGTTCACAATGTACAACACAATTTATATGACAGCTTCTGGCAGAAGGGGAGACAATCTCATTCCTGAGTTAAGGCCGTACTGAATTGATGGACCTTGCAACATTCTTCCCTCTAAAATTCAGATCAGCAATTCACACTACTGTACATTTTTTCCTAAGCTGCTGATAGATGTCTGATTGAAAAACCCTGGGGATAGTGTCATCAGCAAAAAAGGGCAGATGCCATTTATGGTGCATTGTGGGTTGGCACCAAAGAAGTCAGAATGGTACGGTTGTATTAACTACAGAATTGAGCTGTTTTGTAAATATAGTGATTTTTTTTGTGGCCACTTTCCTAAAGTCAGTTGATTGCTCTGATTAATTATCCACAATGGAACAGCATTGGTCCTTCAATTCCACGATTGCTACTGTCACTCTGCTTACTGTATACAGATTTACAGGAAAGAAAAAAACTACTTTTATAAAGCATCTTTCACAGTGTCTCAAATCACTTCACTGCCAATTCAGTACTTTTGAGTTGAAGTCACTGATATAATGTAGGCAATGTTATGGAACGGCAGAGCAGGTTCAAAGGGCTGAATAGCTTTCTCAAGCTCCTAGTACATATGTTCATATGTCATTCTGGCTGGATGTGATGAGCTGGGTCGGATGGCCTTTGGCATCCATAATTATCTTGCAGACAGAGGATGGGATTATGGCTGGAATTCTGTTTATTTTGTTGTGAATGGAAATTTGTTGTGAGGGGTTTTTGTGGGCTGAGATTGTCAGAACAGGAGTTCATAATGAGCTGTATGCAACCTGTTCCATCCTGCACAGGATTTCCAAAAGTAATTTCCATTGACTTCAATTTTGTCTACTTTATTTATACAAACCAATTTTGGTATTTTTATGAGATCTTTGAGCTATTGAAATAGCATGATAAAATTGTGTTGCATAGTAAATATTGAAAATATATTGTAATGAGAAACAACGATCAACAGAATGTTCTGACTTGTTGATCAAGAAAACACAGATATAATTGTGAACCATTCAATCTGTCTTCTGGCCTCTTAAAAGTTGTGTTGCACAGAGGCACCTGAACATTCCAATGCTTCTCATTGACATTGAAGACCTATGTTGTTCAAGTATTCCACTTTGTTGTTAAGGAGTCACTGATCTTTCTACCCTGTGAGATTACTGATTAAATAGAATCCAATTACACCTCTTCTATGAAATAGTTTTATTGAATAATACCCAGGCAGGAGAAAGTCATCTAATTCTTCTGCAGAATGGAAAGGATATTGTGCTTTATCTGTGTTGTCAGTATTGGAGTTTGCTGTGCCCAAATTTACTGCTGCATTTCCTATTTTACAATAGTGGCTGCCCCTCAAAGTGTAATTGATGGCTGTAAATGGGGACAGCTGAGGTCCAGGTAAGCAAAGAGCCAGGTACAAAGCAAGGACATGTGCAGCAGCATAGATCTGGCACAACAGTAATATTGGCAGGTTGAAGCCTTAAACCTACTTCCACCTCCCTTTGACTACATGTAGATATATTGGAATTATGCCAAGAAGGGGTTTGCTGTTTGACCTTCATGGCAACCCATCGCAAGTACTGCCATCTCAATGTCAACAACCGTTAGCCTGGGGGCTGTTCTGTCATGAGACCAGACTCACGAGAGAACACAAGAATGGTTTCGAGCAGCTTTCATGACCACAGGCTGTCTCAAAGCACTTCACAACTAATGAGACAATTTTGAAGTTTACTCATTGTTGTATTGTGGGAAAGGTGGCAGCCAATTTGCACATAGCAAACACCCACAGAACAGCAACGAGATAATAGTCAGATAACCATTTAATGATGCTGGTTGAGGGATTAATATTTGCCAGGACACTGAACAGAACTCCCTTACTCTTCTTCAAAAAGGTGCCGTGAGACATTTTAATTTGACCTGAGAATCAGACAAAGCCTTGGTTTGAGGCAGCACGGTAGCAGAATGGTTAGCACAGTTGCTTCACAGTTCCAGGTTCGATTCCCGGCTTGTGTCACTGTCTTTGCAGAGTTTGCACGTTCTCCCAGTGTCTGCGGGGGCTTCCTCCCGGTGCTCCGGTTTCCTTCCACAGTCCAGCGATGTGCAGGTTACGTGGATTGGCCATGCTAATATTGCCCTTAGTGTCCAAAAAGGTTAGATGGGTTACTGGGATGGGGTGGAGGCATGGGCTTAAGTGGGATGCTCATTCCAAGGGCTGGAGCAGGTTCAATGGGCTGAATAGCCTCCTTCTGCACTGTAAGTTCTATGATTCTAAGGCCTTTTTTAAACGATTGTACTTCCAATGCTGTAACACTCCCTCATTACTGCATTGGACGTTCAACCTAGATTTTGTCCCAGGTTCCCTGGAATCCACAACTTTCCACCTCAGGAGCTAGGAATTCCAGCACTAATCACATGTGACACATCCTTCCTCTTCACCTTCACCCATCATACCTCCACTTCCCTTGGCTGCCAATGGAAGAATACAATGTGGTTTACTAAAGTAGTTGAATCACTTGTCAAGAGGAAGAAGGAGGCTTATGTAAAGATGAGACGTGAAGGTTCAGTTAGGGCACGCAAGAGTTACAAGTTAGCAAGGAAGGACCTAAAGAGAGAGCTAAGAAGAGCCAGGAGGGGACATGAGAAGTCTTTGGAAGGTAGGATCAAGGATAACCCTAAAGCTTTCTATAGATATGTCAGGAACAAAAGAATGACTAGGGTAAGAGTAGGGCCAGTCAAGGACAGTAGTGGGAAGTTGTGCGTGGAGTCCGAGGAGATAGGAGAGGTGCTAAATGAATATTTCTTTGTCAGTATTCACACAGGAAAAACACAATGGGCGCGATTCTCCGCTGCCCACGACGAGTCGGAGAATAGCGGGAGGGCCTTCCAACATTTTTCCCGACCTCCCGCTATTCCCCCCCCTCCCCACGGCCGCCCCATGACACGAATCGCTGCTCGCCATTTTTTATGGCGAACAGCGATTCTCCCCTAGCCAATGGGCCGAGTTCCCAGGCCTTTACGGCTGTTTTCATGAGCGCAAATACACCTGCTCTCACCGTTCGTGAAAACGGCCGCAAAGTGCCGTTCCCGACAACCATGGCACCGATTGGCATGGCCGCACCACGGCCGTGCCAAGGGTGGCATGGGCCTGTGATTGGTGGGCACCGATCGCGGGCAGCGGGTCCGAAACCCGCGCACTCTTTGTTCCTCCGCCGCCCGCAGGATCAGTCCGCGGGGCGGCTGAGGGGCATGACAGCCCGCGCATGCGCGGGTTTGACGCATATGCGTGATGACATCATCTGCGCATGCGCGGGTTGGAGCCATCCAATCCGTGCATGCGCGTCTGACGTCATCGTGCGCGTCAGGCGCCGTGACCCTTGGCGCGTGGGCTTAGCGACAGTCGCTAAGCCTGCGATGCTGTGCTTCGCGGGGCCGCGCTGCTAGCCCCGACCGGGGGGGAGAATTGGGTCCTGGGAGGGGGCGCGGAGGCTGCCGTGAAACACGGCCAGTTTCACGGCAGCCTTTACGACTCTCCGCATTTGTGGAGAATCGCGCCCAATGTTGTCGAGGAGAATACTGAGATACAGGCTACTAGACTAGAAGGGCTTGAGGTTCATAAGGAGGAGGTGTTAGCAATTCTGGAAAGTGTGAAAATAGATGTCCCCTGGGCCAGTTGAGATTTATCCTAGGATTCTCTGGGAAGCTAGGGAGGCGATTGCTGAGCCTTTGGCTTTGATCTTTATGTCATCATTGTCTACAGGAATAGTGCCAGAAGACTGGAGGATAGGAAATGTTGTCCCCTTGTTCAAGACGGGGAGTAGAGACAACCCCAGTAACTATAGACCATAGAACATAGAACATAGAACAGTACAGCACAGAACAGGCCCTTCGGCCCTCAATGTTGTGCCGAACAATGATCACCCTACTTTAAACCCACGTAACCCGTATACCCGTAACCCGTGAGCCTTCTTTCTGGTGTGGGCAAAGTCTTGGAAAGGTTTATAAGAGATAGGATGTAATAATCATCTGGAAAGGAATAATTTGATTAGAGATAGTCAACACGGCTTTGTGAAGAGTAGGTTCTGCCTCACGAGCCTTATTGACTTCTTTGAGAAGGTGACCAAACAGGTGGACAAGGGTAAAGCAGTTGATATGGTGTATATGGATTTCAGTAAAGTGTTTGATAAGGTTCCCCATGGTAGACTATTGCAGAAAATACGGAGGCATGGGATTCAGGGTGATTTAGCAGTTTGGATCAGAAATTGGCTAGCTGGAAGAAGACAGAGGGTGGTGGTTGATGGGAAATGTTCAGCCTGGAGTCCAGTTACTAGTGGGGTATCACAATGATCTGTTTTGGGGCCACTGCTCTTTGTCATTTTTATAAATGAAGGATGTGTGAGTAAATTTGCAGATGACGCTAAAGTCGGTGGAGTTGTGGACAGTGCGGAAGGATGTTACAAGTTACAGAGGGACATAGGTAAGCTGCAGAGCTGGGCTGAAAGGTGGCAAATGGAGTTTAATGCAGAAAAGTGTGACGTGATTCATTTTGGAAGGAATAACAGGAAGACAGAGTACTGGGCTAATGGCAAGATTCTTGGTAGTGTGGATGAGCAGAGAGATTTTGGTGTCCATGTACATAGATCCCTGAAAGTTGCCACTCAGGTTGAGAGGGTTGTTAAGAAGGCGTACGGTGTGTTCGCTTTTATTGGTAGAGGGATTGAGTTTCGGAGCCATGAGGTCATGTTGCAGCTGTACAAAACTCTGGTGCGGCCGCATTTGGAGTATTGCATGCAATTCTGGTCGCCGCATTACAGGAAGGATGTGGAAGCATTGGAAAGGGTGCAGAGGAGATTTACAAGGATGTTGCCTGGTATGGAGGGAAGATCTTACGAGGAAAGGCTGAAGGACTTGAGGCTGTTTTCGTTAGAGAGAAGGTTAAGAGGTGACTTAATTGAGGCATACAAGATGATCAGAGGATTAGATAAGGTAGACAGTGGGAGCCTTTTTCCTCGGATGGAGATGTCTAGCACGAGGGGACATAGCTTTAAATTGAGGGCAGATAGATATAGGATAGATGTCAGAGGTAGGTTCTTTACTCAGAGAGTAATAAGGGCGTGGAATGCCCTGCCTGCAACAGTAGTGGACTCGCAAACATTAAGGGCATTTAAATGGTCATTGGATAAAGATATGGATGTTAAGGGAATAGCGTAGATGGGCTTTAGAGTGGTTTCATAGGTCGGCGCAACATTGAGGGCCAAAGGGCCTGTACTGTGCTGTAATGTTCTATGTTCTATTTGTTGATCATTTCTAAGCCTTTGCGATATTAGTCACCCGATTTGTGGCACAACCTTTTCACTCTCCACATCACTGCGACATTTTTCACTCACATGAATAATTAAGTAAATACATTGCAACAACAATTGAGTGCTGTCAACCCATCACCAACCACGCCAAACAATCCCCACTACTCAGCTCTGCAATGGGACCTGACAGCTTAACCCAATGAATTCACTTCCACTTGCAGCTTTGGTCAGGTTTAGGAAGAAGCAAATGCAATACCCACTGCCTTCTGCTTCTGTCATGCAGCCAGTTCAACTGGTTGTTAGCCAGTTCCCTATTGAATGGAAAAATTAAAGCAGGTATTTATATAGTGAGGAAATGTTTTGATAAATTCACAATGATGCCCAGGCTGCAGGGGCAACCTACAGGTGCTCTGAAATTATCTCTCAGTAGCTTCAGGTTTAATTGAATCCCATCTGAACACACGGATAATTAAGATTGCTTCCTCAGTAGTTTAATCCTGGAATTTTGCAGTAAAATTATACTGATTTTGAAAATTAATTCATTAGCAGTGCTGACAGCTCCCTCATTGAGCAGGCAATTTAAGTCCAGCTTATGTACAAAACCAAAATGTCTTCCACTGTGCAATTTTTTTTTCAAATTAATTCCCCTATAAAATGCTGACCCTATTAATTCATATTTGTACTGAGGTCACAGACAAACTGTTCACTTCCACTGTTTGACTCACACCAAGTGAATTAATCAAAGTTCAATGTAATTAATTGTATTATTCATGCAACCTTTACAATTACGAGTAGATGGAGGGTAGTGAAACAGGAGAATCTGTTACAGGTTAAGTGTTGATCCTTATTTTAAGCAAAGTTTTAGCTACAGCAGTTTGATAAAGCAGACGCCGTTGGCTGTAATAAGTTTCCTGTTAACAATTAATTATAGATTGTTTGATGGAAAAATCTAATTGCAATTACTGGTTGGTGGAATTACTTAGTTAAATGTGGTCAACAATTAAATAGCAACAAAGGAGCTGTTGCAGAATAAAAAAAAAAACCAAGATTTTTCTATTTTGATCATCCTGGTACTCACATGATACTATGAGAATGGAATGGTTAATTCATTATTCAATTACATTGAGTCTACTGCACAGAAGTCACTCGGCCTGAATGGATTCTCCCAGTGCTATGCTCACATGAATCTCCTCCACGCTAAATTGTTTAACCCGATCAGTATGACCTCCTGTGCTTCCTCCTATACTTATCTAGCTTCCCTTTAAATGAATCAATCCCACTGTTGCTTCACAGTACCAGTGTCAAGGTTCGATTCTTGCTTGGGTCACTGTCTGAGCGGAGTCTGCACGTTCTCCCTGTGTCTGCGTGGGTTTCCTCTGGGTGCTCTGTTTTCTCCCATAGGTCCCGAAAGATGTGCTGTTCGGTGAATTGGAGATTCTGAATTCTCCCTCAGTGTACTCCAACAGGCGCTGGAGTGTGGCGACTAGGGGATTTTCACAGTAACCGCACAGTTAATGTAAGCCTACTTGTGACAATAATGAAGAAAGTCTACAACACACTCAGACATGAGGTGAGGAAGGTCAGCGAGCTTGAAGAAACCTCCTCCTTCCCAGCAAGCTATAATTGTCATATATCAAGCTACTCAAATTGGAAGAGCAAAATACTGCAGATGCTGGAAATCTGAAATAAAAGCTGAAAATCTGGAAAAACCCAGCCAGTCAGGCAGGATCTGTGGAGAGAGGAGCAGAGGCCGGCTGTGAGGCGTGCATTCAACGGGAAGCCCCCGTTAACAATGGCGGGACCAGAGGATCCTGCCACCGGCCAATGGCAGGCAATATCCGCCACCTCGAAACAAGCAGCAGGTTGCACGGATAATCCAACCCATGGTTTCAGGTCGATGACTCAGAGCTGCTGAGTATTTCTAGTATTTTCTGTCTTTATTCCTTTATTGCAGCACACAGTAACTCATCAGCATTCAGTTTACAAAAAACGTTTAGGCATGGATGGATCTTGCCAAATCTCACATCTGTCAGGTTCCCACTGTAGCAGTTTCCTATACAAGTCCAAGGTACCAGCTTCGACTTCTGCCTCCTGGCACAAAGGCCACCACTTCCTGTACTTGTTCATCAAATCGGCAGTTGTCGGGGTCATTTGGTTAATGTGATCCATGGCTGATAGGATTATACGGTTAGGTTCCCTTATGGCTCAGTAACATTAACTGCCAAGTGTATCTACACAAGCAAGGAGTGAGATATTGAACATTGAGTTCCTTAGCACAGCCCCTGATGATCTAGCGTACTATCCAACTGGCCATAGTCTTTGTGCCAGTGTATTTCCATTCAGCTCATTTAGACAGGGAGCCTAATTACATATGTTAATGAGACTGCTATCTGACGAAAAATTGCTGATGTTCGGACCACAATTCCTTCTAGAATAATAAGATCTTAAAAGAGAAGCTGGTTAATGCATTGATCTAAAGGAGCAGGTGGAAAAATGTTACATAAGAACATAAGAACATAAGAACTAGGAGCAGGAGTAGGCCATCTGGCCCCTCGGGCCTGCTCCGCCATTCAATGAGATCATGGCTGATCTTTTGTGGACTCAGCTCCACTTTCCGGCCCGAACACCATAACCCTTAATCCCTTTATTCTTCAAAAATCTATCTATCTTTACCTTAAAAACATGTAATGAAGGAGCCTCAACTGTTTCACTGGGCAAGGAATTCCATAGATTCACAACCCTTTGGGTGAAGAAGTTCCTCCTAAACTCAGTCCTAAATCTACTTCCCCTTATTTTGAGGCTATGCCCCCTAGTTCTGCTGTCACTCGCCAGTGGAAACAACCTGCCCGCATCTATCCTATCTATTCCCTTCATAATTTTAAATGTTTCTATAAGATCCCCCCTCATCCTTCTAAATTCCAACGAGTACAGTCCCAGTCTACTCAACCTCTCCTCATAATCCAACCCCTTCAGATCTGGGATTAACCTAGTGAATCTCCTCTGCACACCCTCCAGCGCCAGTACGTCCTTTCTCAAGTAAGGAGACCAAAACTGAACACAATACTCCAGGTGTGGCCGCACTAACACCTTATACAATTGCAACATAACCTCCCTAGTCTTAAACTCCATCCCTCTAGCAATGAAGGACAAAATTCCATTTGCCTTCTTAATCACCTGTTGCACTTGTAAACCAACCTTCTGTGACTCATGCACTAGCACACCCAAGTCTCTCTGAACAGCGGCATGCTTTAATATTTTATCGTTTAAATAATAATCCCGTTTGCTGTTATTCCTACCAAAATGGATAACCTCACATTTGTCAACATTGTATTCCATCTGCCAGACCCGAGCCCATTCACTTAACCTATCCAAATCCCTCTGCAGACTTCCAGTATCCTCTGCACTTTTCGCTTTACCACTCATCTTAATGTCATCTGCAAACTTGGACACATTGCCCTTGGTCCCCAACTCCAAATCATCAATGTAAATTGTGAACAATTGTGGGCCCAACACGGATCCCTGAGGGACACCACTAGCTACTGATTGCCAACCAGAGAAACACCCATTTATCCCAACTCTTTGCTTTCTATTAATTAACCAATCCTCTATCCATGCTACTACTTTACCCTTAATGCCATGCATCTTTATCTTATGCAGCAACCTTTTGTGTGGCACCTTGTCAAAGGCTTTCTGGAAATCCAGATATACCACATCCATCGGCTCCCCGTTATCTACTGCACTGGTAATGTTCTCAAAAAATTCCACTAAATTAGTTAGGCATGACCTGCCTTTTACGAACCCATGCTGCGTCTGCCCAATGGGACAATTTCTATCCAGATGCCTCGCAATTTCTTCCTTGATGATAGATTCCAGCATCTTCCCTATTACCGAAGTTAAACTCACTGGCCTATAATTTCCTGCTTTCTGCCTACCTCCTTTTTTAAACAGTGGCGTCACGTTTGCTAATTTCCAATCCACCGGGACCACCCCCGAGTCTAGTGAATTTTGGTAAATTATCACTAGTGCATCTGCAATTTCCCTAGCCATCTCTTTTAGCACTCTGGGATGCATTCCATCAGGGCCAGGAGACTTGTCTACCTTTAGCCCCATTAGCTTGCCCATCACTCCCTCCTTAGTGATAACAATCCTCTCAAGGTCCTCACCTGTCATAGCCTCATTTCTATCAGTCGCTGGCATGTTATTTGTGTCTTCAATGTGTTACAACAATGTTTTAATCCCAGATTCTGTAATTTTTCGCTAATATTTGGCAGATGCATTTTTTTCCAACGAATGTTCAATGTATTAATGTATTTGTTTTTATATTCCAAATAATATTTAGCAGGCCACAGTTTAATGCCTCGGGACAATATTAATTAGACTTGATCTTGTCCATTTAAACACAACAATATTTTCTCACAAGTGCAATGAAAGAAACCATGAACTAAACAGGTGACTGTGCTTCTCAAAGACAAAGAAAAAAAAAGTACAGCACAGGAACAGGTCCTTCGGCCCTCCAAGTCTGTGCCAATCATGGAACCCTAATTAAAATAAAACTACCGTCACTTGGTCCGTATCCCTCTATTTCCTCCCTATTCATGTACCCATCCAGATGCCTCTTAAATGTTGCTAGTGTGCCTGCTTCTACCACATACTCTAGCAGCGCATTCCAGGCCTCCACCATTCTCTGCATGAAAAACTTACCCCGCACTTCTCCCTCAGACTTTCCCCCTCTCATCTTGAACCTGTGCTCCCTTGTAATTGACATTTCCACCTTTGGAAAAAGCCTCCGACTATCTACCCTGTTGAGGCCTTTCATAATTTGTAGACCTCCATCAGATTTTCCCTCAGCCGCTGCCTTTCCAGTGAAAACAATCCTACGTTATTCAACCTCTCCTCAAAACCAATCTGATTGAAGTCTTCAATAAATGTTGTGGTTAATAGAGTGGATGCATTCAATGTCAAATTACATACAGAAAAAGAAAAAGGTGGAAAGAAAGATTGGATTATGACAAAGAAAAAAAAAGAAAGGAAAAGTAAAACAAATTACATGTTTCCTTCATGAAATCTCCAGCAACAACTGCCGCTTAAAGGAATGAATGTGCACATTTGCGACGGTTAATTTTTGGTGTTTAGGTTGAAATGAACAACATTTAACTTTCGGGTGGTAAGATGATCTCAGATTCACTTTGCAAATGCAATCAATTTAATTCCAGATACAAGCTGCAATTTTCACAGGGCTAATGGCAGAATGGTGCATCTCGGAGAGCGACTTTTGGATTTCTACATCAGGGGCCTCACGGTAGCATGGTGGTTAGCATCAATGCTTCACAGCTCCAGGGTCCCAGGTTCGATTCCCGGCTGGGTCACTGTCTGTGTGGAGTCTGCACGTCCTCCCCGTGTGTGCGTGGGTTTCCTCCGGGTGCTCCGGTTTCCTCCCACAGTCCAAAGATGTGCGGGTTAGGTGGATTGGCCATGCTAAATTGCCCGTAGTGTAAGGTTAATGGGGGGATTGTTGGGTTAGGGGTATACGGGTTACGTGGGTTAAGTAGGGTGAGCATTGCTCGGCACAACATCGAGGGCCGAAGGGCCTGTTCTGTGCTGTACTGTTCTATGTTCTATGTTCTAGTTACTCCAGCAGTTTCACGCTAATAACTGTGAGTGCCATTAGCCTCACCATTATTTTGACAGCAAATTATTGCCCAATATATTTTTTTATAGATTTTCCAAATCAAACTATGGCAGGGAACATTAATGGAATGGAAGGAAGTTGTAGGCATCCTAATCACAGTATTTTACATTTTAATTGATACAAGATGAAAGATGGTATGACAAGAAAACAGCAGGTACCAGTGCCTGCACTTGCCTCGACTCCATGCTGATAGATGGATGGGCAGTCACTGGATTTTGGCAGCTATTGTTTTTCCCCTTAGAACATTTCAGAAAGTTTAAAAAAATGTTTTACTCATTTAAGGCAGCCTGTCCAAAGATTTGCAGCATCATTGTGCTATTTCCAAAAGCTGTACTCATTGTGGTGTTATGACTAGGAGGTTTATGGTATCTATCTGCCATTGGTGCAGAGCACTCGCTGTCCATTGGCTCAGGTCGGTCATGTGCCTCTCTGCTGATTGGTTGAGGATAGTCATGTGACTGCTCGCCCATTGGCCGAGAGGCAAGTAGTCCCGCATACGAGGCGGGGTATAAGAACCCGTAGGACCCGGCAGTTGGCCTTTCTCTGTAAGTCGACTGCCGGGCACACAACTAGTTGATTAAAGCCTGATATATGGAACTTCTTCATGACTCGAGTCCAATTGATGGTACATCACTCATTTCTACCCCATCAACGGAATGTTATCAATAAATGGCGACAGCTCCAACTCCAATTAGTCCTATTCCTCTCCTCCTGATCCCTGCCCTGAAAGTTTATTTTTCTTTTTTATAATTATCCAATTATCTATTTGAGATTATTATTATTAAATCTGTTTCTATCTCCCTTCCAGGCAGGGCATTCCCGGTTATAACAATCCCTTTCAGGAGAGGTGGGCCAAACACAAGCTTTCAGCCATCATTGTGCCCAACTCCATTGTCTCCAAGTTCCTCAATGCACAGTTTCACAATTCATTTTTAGTTCAGAAAGCTTGTGAAGTCCAGTGATAAATTAAGGAGCCAAAATGAGGAAACAGAATCAACTGCACAGTAAGAGAGATTTAAAAACTATCTAAATACGTTAACAGAGAGACCAATCAAACAGGACTTTCCTGCTAATCAAACTCATTAAATTCTGTAGAAGAGTCATATGAACTCGAAATGTTGGGCGCGATTGAACGGCTTCGTCCCGGCCGATTCGGGACGCAAAAATGCTGGTAAATCTTGCAAGAAGCCTCTCGTAAGATTTATGATGCTTGTTACGCTTCACGAGATCCCTCAATGGGCAGGATCCAGATTTGATATTTAAATGTACATTAAGCTCACTTAAACATGCTCGTGCTGAAGTTACCCAAGGTATGGAACCTCACACCCTTGCCTCGGAGAGCCCATGTGGCACCGTTTAGCACTCATTTCCACACACGTGGATCAGGCGTACTGGCACTTGGGGGTTCTTCCAGGCGTTTGTGGGCCCCCGGGTGGTTGAGCTCTGGGAGGATGATACCCTGGCAATCCTGATGCCACCTGACCACCATGGCACTTTCAGCCTGCAACCTGGCAGTACCCCTCCCGGGCACACTGGCAGTGCCAGCCGGGTGACACCCTGGCAGTGGTAAGCTGTCCAGGTGGCATCATGCCTGGGGTTCCCTGCCCTTATGAGGTGGGGTGCGGAGGTCTCGAGGACCCGCTAATTGGTTGGTTGGGAGAGTCCGGAATCTGCGGTGGGGAGTCCAGAGATTGGGACGTTACTGCAGGAAATGTGCCTACGTCCGACATTGGCGGGGCGTTCCTCACCGAGATCCCAAAATGAAGTGTGTCGATTAATAGCTGGTCATTCTCAGTGCTGCAAGCCGAAAACAGGGCTCATTTCCATTAAATCACACCCATCTCTGTTTCTCTCTCCAGATTTTCCAGCATTTTCTCTTCTGCTTCTCTCTCCACAGATCTCACCAGACCTGCTGTGTTTATCCAGCATTTTCTGTTTTTATTTCATTAAACTCTTTCCCGGTTTCCTTCCAATTTGTCTAGTTGTTGACCTTTTCTCAGTGGAAGCACTCTTGACTTCAATGGTATGGTCCGAAATCCGGGCCAAGTGTTGACGCCGACGTCAAAACCGGCGCGCGCGAGCGGCGTCGGCATCAATGGGCCCCCAGGCCCAGGCATTCACCCCTTCCTCGGGCTCCAGAACGGCACCAGCGTGCTGTGTGCTGCTCCAGTGACAAAAGCGGGCCCACCACGGCCAGCGCTGGTCCGCGCATGCGTGTCAAGGCCGTCTCTGCGCCGGCCCCCAGCAATATGGCGGAGCCCTACAGGGGGCTGGTATGGAGGGACATAGGCCTGCCCTGGAATGAGCCCGCCCTCCAATCGGTTGCCCACCCGGAGTCGGCTCTCTTCCCCCCCCCCCCCCCCCCCCCCCCCCCGACCAGCCAGAACGCCAAGGTCCCGCCAGGTAGGACCATACTCAAACAAAGCTGAAGGGACTCAGCGGAACTCAGCGGGCACTCGGCCCGTCGATCGTGCAGAATTGCCGCGTGATTGGCGCCGATTCCCCGGTTGCCAGAAAGTCAGGCGCACCCCCCGGCGATTCTCCGACCTGGCTCGGAGAATAAACACGGATTGTTCTCACTGGAACGACCGAGGTTGAGGGGCCACCTGATAGAGGTCTACAAAATTATGAGGGGCATAGACAGAGTGGATAGTCAGAGGCTTTTCCCCAGGGTAGAGGGGTCAATTACTAGGGGGCATAGGTTTATGGTGCGAGGGGCAAGGTTTAGAGGAGATGCATGAGGCAAGTTTTTTACACAGAGGGTAGTGGGTGCCTGGAACCCGCTGCCGGAGGAGGTGGTGGAAGCAGGGACGATAGTGACGTTTAAGGGGCATCTTGACAAATACATGAATAGGATGGGAATAGAGGGATACGGACCCAGGGAGTGTAGAAGATTTTAGTTTAGACGGGCAGCATGGTCGGCACGGCTTGGAGGGCCGAAGGGCCTATTCCTGTGCTGTACTTTTCTTTGTTGTTTGTTGTTCTTTGTTCTCCAAACAGAGAAAGTTAGCCATGTCTTATAGCCAGGTCTCCGACTTCAGGGGCTTTGAATCCCTCCATGCTAATAGTATCCATCTCCGGGCTACCAGGGAAGCAAAGGCCAGAATGTCTGCCTCTTTCTCCTCCTGGATTTCCAGATCTTCCGACACCCCGGAAATTGCCACCGTTGGACTCGGTGCCACACTTGTTTTTAACACCGTGGACATGACATCTGCAAACCCCTGCCAAAATCCTCTAAGCTTCGGACATGTCCAGAACATGTGGACATGGTTCGCCGGTCCTCCCGCACACTTTGCACACCTGTCTTCCACCCAAAGAATCTGCTCATCCGGGCCACTGTCATGCGAGCCCGATGAACGACCTTGAATTGTATCAGGCTGAGCCTGGCACATGTTGCGGACGCATTGACTCTTACTCAACTCGTCCGCCCATAGACCATCCTCTATCTCTCCTCCCAGCTCCTCCTCCCACTTGCGTTTCAGCTCCTCGGTCTGCGTCTCCTCCGACCCCATAAGATCCTTGTAAATGTCAGGGATGCTCCCTTCTCCAATCCACCCTCTGGAAACTGTCCTGAATCCCCCTTGGTGGTAGAAGCGGGAAGGTTGACACCTGTCTACGTAGAAAGTCTCGCACCTGCAGGTACCTGAATTTGTTTCAACAACGCTTTTTAATTGGTCCACTTAATGAGGTCTCTTGGGCTTCTCGCCGCAAATGAAGACTTTCCAGCGGATTCTTTGTGACCGCGCTCACCAGCCCTGCTAACAAGGTCGAGCAGTACTTAAGCTGCACTTACGCAGCCATCCCCAGCCAGCTTGCAACAATGGTGCCGAGGAGACCAGCCCCAAGGTTTGGGGATGCCGACCTGGCAAGGCTGCTAGATGCTGTGGAGGTCAGGAGGGATGTCGTGTTCCCCCAACGGTCCAGGAGGGTCGGCCATAGGGCAGCCAGTGCTGCCTAGGATGAGATGGCGACGGCAGTGAGCTTGGGGAGGATTGGCCTCCAGTGCTGGAAGACAGTCAATGACCTACACTGGGCAGCACAAGTGAGTAGAGAGCAATGCCCCCCCCCCTCCGTGAGACCTTCCCCCCCCCACAGAAGCATCCATCCCTCCCCCTCCAGCCCCCAACCCTTCCTCCACCCCTCCTCCCTTCAACATCCCCTCAACCCTTCCTTCACCCACCCTCTCACCAATGCGTACCACGCATGTGGCTAATGATGCCCTCTGTGTCTCCTCAGAAAAAGCTTTCCCACAATCGCCGGGAGAGGGCCCAGACTGGCGGTGGTGTGCAGGGCATCAGGATCCTCACCACCTTCGAGGAGTGTGCCCTGGAGGTAAGCAGTGTGGCCGAGGACAGGGTGGTCACCAACGTGGAGGCTGGCAGATACTGCAAAGGTGAAGAACCTCCGGACACCACCCAGAGGATCTGTCAAACGTGAGTTATTATTGCCTTACTGACCGACCAATCCCTCCCGCTGACAACTTGTCCATTCTCCCGCAGGTTCTCCAGCCAACGGCGCCGGCCTATCTTCAGCCTCCCAGGAGACCACGGCAGAGGAGAGCTCCAAGGATACCACCATACCAGCCGTGCCATAGCTGTCATCTTCACACACCACCAGCGCAGATACACACACCTCAGCGGGAAATGCTTCAGTGGTCAGGCTTCTGGGGTGCAATCTAGTGAGCGCCACACTGCTGCTGATGTACATCAGGTGGAGGCAGGAACTCCTAGGCAAGACAGAAGTCAGAGATCTGCTGGATTCCCAGGACACAGCTGGGTCCCAGTCTGATGCTGAGCCTGCGGAAGAGATCATCTTGGAGCCGATGGAGATGATACGATGCAGCCGGGACATTCAGAGGGAGATGTCAGCGGTACTCCAGCAGATCCATAGATGCATGGAGGAGTCCTAGAGGCTATGGATGCAGGAGAAGTCGCCGACAATGGGCAATGCTTGGCACCAAGGTCAAAACTGCAAGGGTGGAAACCGCAGTGGAGAGACTGGTGCACGACGTCGGCATCATTAGTGAAGGTGTCCAAGGCATCTCGACAGAATGCCCGACTCACTGGGGGATGTCACCCAGAACCAGGCTGACCTTGATGAGGTTCTGCGGGCCAAGTCCTGCTCTCAGGTGGGCATTGCTGAGGTGCTGTAGAGAGTGTCCCAGTCACTAAGGAGCATGGCTAACAACATGGACACAATGGTGCAGACCATGGGGAAAGACCAGGGCTGGCAGAGCCAGGTGATGCAGGGGCAGCTGTCCCAAGGTGAACCCCCAGGGCTCTATGGTACCGACTGGGAGGAGGGGACACTGGACGTCAAACTCGACCTGTCCCATGGAGTGGCAACGGAGGCTCTACTGGGTTCCAATCCTCTGATGAGGCTGCACCCCAGCCAGCGCCAGCACTGGTGGCATGACTGTGCATTTGCCGCTGACAGGTGAGTCAGGGCCCTCTGGCCCCAGGGGACACCTGCCAGGTGCATCGAAAACCACGGGACATGGTAAGCAGCTGGCTGCATTCTGGGGACACACCTACACGTGGTGATAAAGCTAGGAGGGCCAAGCACATCGAAGATCACGGAAGACACCGGGGAAGGGGCTAATTAGGGGATGAGAGAGCAGCACGGTGGCACAGTGGTTAGCATTGCTGCCTCACGGCGCCGAGATCCCGGCTCTGGGTCACTGTCCGTGTGGAGTTTGCACATTCTCCCCGTGTTTGCCTGGGTTTCGCCCCCACAACCCACAGATGTGCAGGCTCGATGGATTGACCATGTTAATTTGTCCCTTAATTGGAAAAAAAGAATTGGGCACTCTAAATTTATTTTAATTTTTTTTTAAATTAGGGGATGAGGGGGCTGGGGTTGGAGGATGGGGCCGCACCATCGGGAGGGTAGGGAATTGTCAACTACAGTAAACTCCTTTGTGCACAACCAGTATGATGCCTCTGTCGCCTTCTTCCGCAAGATGGGTCAACCTCCGAAGCCTTGACCCATCCCTCCAGGCATCTCCCACTTCCCCCTGGCACTCACGCACCCTCCAGCCAGGGACATGTCCCTGGGGCTGTGTCCCATCCCCTGGATGTTGGCTGCAGCATGTGTGTTGTTGCCTCCCGCAGTGTTCGAGCACAGTGCCTATACATCGAGGTGTGATTGGGATGCTTGGCAATGACTCCCACATGCTACATGGCCCTCCCACCCACGGGAATACACTGGGGTTGTGTGAAGTGCTCACTTCACCACCATTGCCAATTCCCTATTCGCAATAGTCTTCAGCTATTGGCTGAATGACCAGAGGCCACGGCAGTCGGTGGGGGTCGTTGGGTCATATTGGCAGGGACAAGGGTTGCCCCAGGAACAGATATACACAATCCAGGGGTTGGCATGGTGATGCCGCGCACAGTTGCTGTCTGGTTGCTCTGCCAAGCACCCTCCCATGGTGGCCCACTCCTGCTGCCGGTTCCCCAACCCAGTCAAGGTCCCCCATCTCTCCGCCGAGTACTGGGGTGGCAAGCCAAGCACCATCGGGCTCTTTGCCTGCGAGCAAAGATGGATACTCACCTCCTCGGCTCCCCAGAAGCCTTCCTACCTGGTTCACGTTTTTTAAAAGGAGTACTAATTGCGCCAGTGTGACCACTTGCCTGGGGAGGCCAATGAATGACAGGAGGTTCTCTCGTTAATTGTATGGAAGTGGGGCTTAAGTGGTGATAATTGGTTTCTCGCCACATTACGGCCAGATCCCGATTTAGCCTACAGGAGTGGGCAGGTTGCATCGCAAATTGTTTGGTGCCTGGCATGGTTGTTGTTTTTGGCCTCTCCTGCTATTCACCAGCCTTGCTATGCTTGTGCGAGAACGTAACGAGGCTGGAGAATCATGCCCATCAGCTTTGCAGCAGAAGTCTAAGCCAGTGCTTAAAGCACTGTGGACCATAAAAGAATAAACAATGCTGTTGACTTTGTTCATGATCAACACTGCAATATCTCAGCAGAACATTTCTCGGATCTATTTTACTTAGAAGTTTCAGAGCAGGTGAGAATAGTGTGATTATCAGTGTGGCCTGACCCATTCATAAGCAATGCATGAATCAGCAAAAAGGTTCTGTGGGGCTCTCTTTTGTGTTCACCAGGTAGCCGCAACACTCAAGAGTAAGGTTTTAAATAGATTCATCGGAATTGTTTGTGGACCTGAGCTGCTTTAAAAACTGGATAAACATTAAAGCCATTAGCCTCAATTGATCAATTTAAATTGATATGGCATTAACCAATTTAGCTTTATGCCAACTCAGTTTCGGAAAGCATTTTGTGGTTTAGCTGTCAGCCTGGGTCAGAGTAAAGCCTCATCTTTCACTGGATCAGATTCAAGCTGTTTCGTCTGCTGAGCTGGTCTTTTCAGACAATGCTGTCTCTTTTCCCATTACTCAAGCTTGCCTTGTGTCTGGTTGATTCTTTGAGTCGATGCAAATACATTGCCTACTTTTCAACATTTGCATGTCGCCAGTTTACCCTTGGGCCAACTGCGTAAGATCCTCCTGCTGCCACTGTTGAAACCTTAACCTGTGGTGGCAGCTGCAAAGTATCCAGGTGCGAGGTACAACCTGGCAGCCTTGTTGCTGGCTGCGTGGTGGTGTGCATCACTGTAGATACACAAGGAGTTAATGTCAATACACGTAGACTAGATGGACACTAAAGGGAGCACCAGAGACATGACGCACAGACATTCAACCAATGGGTCAGTAAGATAGAACACGACCAATGGGCATTCACGATACACACAGAGGTGACACCACCACAGGGGGGCATTACACCAACCCATATATAAAGGACACAGCACACATGATCTTCCTCTTTCCAGTGGAGACACAGTAGTACAAAGGATTGATTGAACATCACACCCACCACGTGGATTGGAGCAGACTGGTTCGTCAGTCTGAGTAGCCATAGAAGGATTAACAGTCCAAAGATGTGCGGGTTAGGTGGATTGGCCATGCCAAATTGCCCGTAGTGTCCTAAAAAGTAAGGTTAAGGGGGGGGTTGTTGGGGGTATAGGGTGGATACATGGGTTTGAGTAGGGTGATCATGGCTCGGCACAACATCGAGGGCCGAAGGGCCTGTTCTGTGCTGTACTGTTCTATGTTCTATGTTCTATGTTCTAGTAGAGTCGAATCCAAGTAGGAGAATTGGTAATAGTTCAATAAACATGTTGAAGCTATCTCCAAGTCTGAACCTTCCTTTGTCAGAGTGCACATCAAGAAAGCAGCTTATGCTACGTCCAGAGCATAACAGAACAGGCTGGAGGTTGTGGCTGCAGGGGAGATGGAGGCTTCTGCTTGAATAACCTGCGTCCAATGGAGGTTTCCACAAAGGTAGTTCCCCACCCTGTGTTTCCTCCCCATTTTCACCTCCTGAAAAGATATTAAGCAAAGGCCTTCATCTGCTCTTTGATGGACATCAAAAATCACGTGTCAAGAATTGGCAGATGACAAGCGGTGTTATCCCAATAATGAAATGTCATAGATCGGAATTGTTCACTCCATGTTTATCTCCCCACAGACTTGTTGGGTGTTTCCGGCATTTTCTGTTCTTATTTCAAATTTCCATATCTGCAGCATTCTGCTTTTGCATTTAAGTTAGTCCAGTACCTGTTCAATATTTTTCCTTCAACCAATATCACTGAAACACAGATGATCTAACCATTGTTAGGTGAGTGTGTGGGAGCTTGCTGTGCATAAAATGGCTACCTTCTGTCCTCATTACAAGTGACTGCATTTTAAAAATGCTTCATTGGCTGTAAAAACAGTTGGAGCTGTTCTGAAGTCTTCAAAAGGTGATGCAGAGGCAGGTCTGTTCTTTTCTAATTAGAATGGAGGAGTTGGCTCCTTGTGTCAGGCCAAATCTACACACTGAACATAGAACATAGAACAGAACAGGCCCTTCGGCCCTCAATGTTGTGCCGAGCCATGATCACCCTACTCAAACCCACGTATCCACCCTATACCCGTAACCCAACAACCCCTCCCTTAACCTTACTTTTATTAGGACACTACGGGCAATTTAGCATGGCCAATCCACCTAACCCGCACATCTTTGGACTGTGGGAGGAAACCGGAGCACCCGGAGGAAACCCACGCACACAGGGGGAGGACGTGCAGACTCCACACAGACAGTGACCCAGCCGGGAATCGAACCTGGGACCCTGGAGCTGTGAAGCATTTATGCTAACCACCATGCTACCCTGCTGCCCCTGCTGCCCCTAAACGAGTTTTAACCTCGTGAAATTGAATGGGCTTTGAGTGAGTTATAATATCCTCAATAGGTCCGCCACTAGTTTGTGAAACAGGAGCTGATTGCAGGAATGTCAAACATTCAAATTCCGGCTTAAAAGCCCAGTTTTAAAAGGTATGGAATAAAAAAGTATGGGACATGAGAAGGACATCAAATCCATTGCTTCAAAAGGCCACATATCACTTGCGCTGTCATTAAATTGACTCCAAAACTATTTAATCCCTTGGGATTATTTAATCCCTTGGGATTAAATGATGTGTAAGTACTCCCAGAGTTGCAGAGGTAATCAAACAGTGCTACAAAGAGTATCTCTCCATCGCCACATCCCTTTATAGAACATAGAACATAGAACATACACTGCAGAAGGAGGTTATTCGGCCCATCGAGTCTGCACCAACCCATTTAAGCGCTCACTTGCACCCTATCCCTGCAACCCAAAAACCCCTCTTCAGCTTTTATGGTCACTAAGGCCAATCCACCTAATCGGCATGTCTTTGGACTGTGGGAGGAAACCGGAGCACCCGGAGGAAACCCACATAGACACGGGGAGAACACGCAAACTCCACACTGTCACCCAAGGCCAGAATCGAACTGGTGCTGTGAGGTAGCAGTGCTAACCACTGAGCCATGTTGCAGTACTGTGCCATCATGCCACCCTGCAGAACAGTAACATTCCAAAGGACATTTTATCATTCTTTCACGTTTATCTCAATATCCTGAAATCTCATCAACCAGACACTTAGCTGCTGAAGAGGATGAAAGGAGTTGCTGCAGCAGATAGAAAAAAATTATTATCTCTGGTAGGGGGGAGTCTTCATAAAGAGTTATATACTGTTAAGGATCCTCTTATAAATCCTTGTTTGTACCTTGTTCTCCTTTGTAATTTCTGTTTTGTGGCTTTAATCATTTTTGCACCTGAACAATTACTGGGGCCTATGCCTTTAAGATGGACTTGTCGCTGAATTTTTTAAAAAAGCGAATCACACAGCAGGCTGTGTTGTTGTGTTGACATCAGTGATGACTCACCTTGATGGAGTGGCTGGCAACCTGTTTTATTTCCCTGGGACTTAACTGACACTCAATACTGATGAGTGGTGATCATTTTGGAATGTTTCTTCCTTTGTAAGGCAGTGTGTTTGCTTTCAGTTTCCATTTGGATCAAGAAGGTAGATCTTCTTTGTGAAGGCCCAGGTTAACCCAAGTCAAAGTGACTCCCCAGAGCGGATCACACAGCCTGAGAGTCCTGCCTGAATGTCCCAGCCAGAAGAATCTCGCTAGCAATCAAACTGGTGGTTCCAACACTCTGCATCCTGGGAAGATAGCCAGCTACCTGTATAACAATTTCAATATCGACAGCAAGGACACTCATCTCTCATTATTCCATTTTAATCCCTATCATTTCACTGCTTCCCCTTTCCCCTGTGTGTGTGTTTGTCTTGTACGTGTTTACGGGAGATGGTAAAAGGAGGGAGTAATAGATTAGTTGGCCGATATTCTATGATAATCATTGTATGACTTATCTCTATTGTTGTTATAATACATTTGTGTTTCACTTACTAATCTGATGCCTGTAAGTCATTGGAGCAGTCAAGGGTCAAAGATCTCAAAAACGCATTCTCCCAGTGTTCGCGTGGATCTCACCTTCACCGCAAAGATGCACAGGGTAGACGGATTGGCCACGCTAAATTGCCCCTTTGCTCGACTGTGTCCTGTTTTGCCTATTCATGTTGCAATTCATTTGAGATGAATAGCTTGATGAAATCCACATGACACACTCCTCACAGCATAGACCATGACCCCTCTCCCGGTGGGCTGGAGGGGGAAATAGTGAATCGACTGAACAGGCTGTGAGTTGGCCACAAATCCTCTGAAATCTGTCAAGTGATTGTCAGGCTGGCCTCTGAAGGAGTGTGCATTGTGCACATCACCTTATTCAGACCAGAAAATGGGCTCCAACATATTTAAGCCCCCATGAGGCTAGAACGAGACTCTGTTCAAGCTATAAAAACACAATACTCTCAGGACCAAGGAGTGAAGATGAAGATTTACTTGTAACAGTTGATATGCTTAAGCTTAGTTCTGAGCTATTGGAAACTTGGACTGAGTACTGTAGGAAGTATGGCTAATCCAAGTTCCACCTGTCTTGTCTGTTGTCCCTGCAGTCATTTTCACTTGGCAAAGTATAATTTTGGATTGCCACAGGGATCAGTGTTGGGGCCTCAGCTATTTACAATCTATATTCATGAAGGATGCAGCCAAATTTGCTGACCAGAATTAGCTAGGATTTGACAGGTGGTATACTGTGGGAAAAGGTGAGGTTGTCAACTTTGGCAGGCAGAATAGAAAAGCCGAGCATTATTTAAACAGAGGGAGGCTGCAGAATGCTGTGGTACTGAAGGATCTAGGTGTCCTTGGACATGAATCCCAAAAGGTTTGCACACAGGCAAATGGAATGTTAGCCTTTATTGCAAAGGGAATGGAGTATGAAAGTAGGGAGGAAAGTTTTGCTACAACTGCAGAGGACAGTGTTGCACCTGAATACTGCTCAGGATTTGGTCACATTACTTCAGGAAGAATATACCTCATTTGGAATCATTCACAGAGGGTACACTGGACAGATTCCTGGCATGAAGGCCAGTGCTGCCCATTCCTTGGGCAGCACGGTAGCATGGTGGTTAGCATAAATGCTTCACAGCTCCAGGGTCCCAGGTTCAATTCCTGGCTGGGTCACTGTCTGTGTGGAGTCTGCACGTCCTCCCCGTGTGTGCGTGGGTTTCCTCCGGGTGCTCCGGTTTCCTCCCACAGTCCAAAGATGTGCGGGTTAGGTAGATTGGCCATGCTAAATTGCCCGTAGTGTCCTTAAAAAGTGAGGTTAAGGGGGGGGGTTGTTGGGTTACGGGTATAGGGTGGATACGTGGGTTTGAGTAGGGTGATCATTGCTCGGCACAACATCGAGGGCCGAAGGGCCTGTTCTGTGCTGTACTGTTCTATGTTCTATGAAGGTGTTGTCTTGTGAGGAAAGGCTCAGTAAGTTGGGTTGTGCTCATTGGAACTCAGAAAAATGAGAGGAGATCTTCTTGAAAAGTGCAAGGTTCTGAGGGGGCTTGACAGGGTGGATGCTGAAAAGATGGCCTGGATTTTTGCCCAGGTCAGGGGTTCAGGTTTGGGGCAATTCCCAGCTCCACAAATCCAACTTGGTAAGAAGTGCCTCAAAGGTAGCACGGTGGCACAGTGGTTGGCACTGCTGCCTCACGGTGCGAGGTCCCAGGTTCGATTCCGGCTCTGGGTCACTGTCAGTGTGGAGTTTGCCCATTCTCCCTATGTTTACGTGGGTTTCGCCCCACAACACAAAGATGTGCAGGGTAGGTGGATTGGCCAGGTTAAATTGCCCCTAATTGGAATAATAATTGGGTACTCTAAATTTATTTTTTAAAATGTGCCTCAAAAGGTCAGCTTTTTATTCTGGGGGACCCAGGTGAAAATGGGAGTGGTGGTTGGTGGGTGACCTTGGAAAGTGTGCAGGGGCTGCTGGGTGCGGAGACGGGCTGGGCGGAAGGCCCGGCTTGGTGCACCGGCACTTTGCTAAAGCAATGAAACCCACCCCCAATGGACACTCAGACCTCCCATGACAAGCTGTGCCCGTGTAGCACCCTTTATGGTCTGTTCATACATAGGCCCTTTCTCAACTTAGTCAACTCCTGTCAACCCATTTTCCCACCCACCTACCATGACACCAACCATGCCAAATCACCCAAGATCCACAATGAGAAGATCTCAAGATTAAATAAAGTTCTTATTTAGAATTCACTATTCAAAAATAAATCTCCTTGATAAAACCCCATTCACTCATTTAACGTCATAATACATACGAATTGGGAGTAGGCCTCTCGGTCCTTCAAATATACTCCAGCATTCAATAAAGCCACATTCTCATTTACCCCCTACTACCTTTCATTCCCTTGCTTATCAAAAATCAATTACCCTCTGCCTAAACTCCAAGACTCTGTTCCTACCACCTTTTGAGGAAGAGAGATCCAAAGGCTCACAACCACTTGAGGAAAAAAAAAATCTCCTAATCTCTGTTTTAAATGGCCACCATTTAGTATTACTGACCCCCAATTCTAGATGATGACGGTGGTGGTGAGCTGCCTTTTTATTTTCAAAATATTTTTATTAGACTTTTAACATTTTATGCATAAAGAACAATCAAACAATAAAACTTGCACCATTGCAAACAAATTTATTGAAAAAAAACACCAACAATTATAACCACCCCCTTCCCAATAGAACACCCCACACCCCCTAACAGCTAACAGTAACCAGTCCTTAAAATGTAATATAAACGGACATCATCTACAGTAGAACCTGTCAATTGCTTCCCTTACTGTGAACTTAACCTTCTCGAGGTACAAAAATGGCATCAAATTACCCAGCCTGGCTGCGGCACTGGCAGTGTCGCCTGCCTCTAACTCAGCAGAATCAGCCACCGAGCATCCACCATCACACCCGTCCTCAATTCCGGCTGGTCCAATACAACAAATATCGCATCGAATGGACATCGAAAATTAACAACATCGAAAATGTTGTTAAGGAAAGGCCGCCAGAAACCCACCAATTTGGGGCAGGACCAGAATATGTGAATATGGTTCACAGGCCCTCTCGAGCACAACTCATCCTGGCCTTGGTGAGAAGTGCCCTGAACACCGGCTTGATTTGTATCAAACTTAACCTCACGCAGGTGACGTAGCATTCACCCTACGGAGAGGCACACTCCACGCTTCTTCCTCCAAAATGGGACCCAGCTCCTCCTCCCACCCAGCCTTCACCTCATCCACTGAAACCTGCTCTTTCAACTTCCGATCCAACTATATATTCTGGATGCACTACCCTACTCTGACCCTGCGCAGGAGAGAAACCAGAGCAAAGTGGGACCCAGTCATCTGCCTGAAAGTACCGAAACATACCCACCACCCGAAGGCTTGGTTTCGGTGGGCTGCCTTCTTGAGCCATTGCACTCTATGTGCTGCACAGTGGGAGTTCCAGGATTTTGACCCAGTGACAATGAAGGAACAGCGATACATTTGCAAATCCGGTGCATGGCTTGGAGGGGAACTTGCTGGTAGTGATGTTCCCATGCATCTGCTGCCCTCGTCATTCTAGGTGGCAGAGCTTGTAAAGTGCTGTTAAAGGAACCCTAGTGGTTTGCTGATGGTACTGCTGCCAATGACCTCCAGTGATGGACGGTCACCTTAGCACTTCGCTTTACCGCAAGCCCACAGACAACTTCACGATGCTCCACTTCTCCAGCTTTCACCCAAAACACATTAAAGAAGCCATCCCCTATGGACAAGCCCTCTGTATACACAGGATCTGCTCAGACGAGGAGGAGCGTAACAGACACCTACAGATGCTGAAAGATGCTCTCGTACGAACGGGATATGGCGCTCAACTCATCGATTGACAGTTCCAACGCGCCACAGCAAAAAACCGAACCGACCTCCTCAGAAGACAAACACGGGACACCACTGACAGAGTACCCTTCGTCGTCCAGTACTTTCCTGGGGCGGAGAAACTACGACATCTTCTTCGCAGCCTTCAACACATCATCAATGAAGATGAACATCTTGCCAAGGTCATCCCCACACCCCCACTACTGGCCTTCAAACAACCGCGCAACCTCAAACAAACCATTGTTTGCAGCAAATTACCCAGCCTTCAGAACAGCGACCACGACACCACACAACCCTGCCAGGGCAATCTCTGCAAGACGTGCCAGATCATCGACTTGGATACCACCATTACACGTGGTAACACCACCCACCAGGTACACGGCACATACTCGTGCGACTCGACCAATGTAGTCTACCTCTTACGCTGCAGGAAAGGATGTCCTGAAGCGTGGTACATTGGCGAGATCATGCAGACACTGCGACAACGAATGAACGGGCATCGTGCGACAATCACCAGGCAGGAATGTTCCCTTCCAGTCGGGGAACACTTCAGCAGTCAAGGGCATTCAGCCTCTGATCTCCGGGTAAGCGTTCTCCAAGGCGGTCTTCAGGACACGCGATAACGCAGAATTGCCGAGCAAAAACTTATAGCTAAGTTCCGCACGCATGAGTGCGGCCTCAACAGGGATCTTGGATTCATGTCGCATTACATCCACCCCCCCACCATCTGGTCTGGACTTGCAAAATCCTACCAACTGTTCTGGCTTGAGACAATTCACACCTCTTTAACCTGTGATTATCCCTCTCCCTGGATCTGTAATAATTTGCTTACTTGCAAATGCTCGCATTCCAAGCATTGTCCAGCATCTCTGACTTTGTCTATATAAATGTTTCTGGAGGGCAGCACGGTGGCCTAGTGGTTAGCATAACCGCCTCACGGCGCTGAGGTCCCAGGTTCGATCCCGGCTCTGGGTCACTGTCCGTGTGGAGTTTGTACATTCTCCCCGTGTCTGCGTGGGTTTCGCCCCCACAACCCAAAAATGTGCAGGGTAGGTGGATTGGCCACACTAAATTGCCCCTTAATAGAAAAAATAATTGGGTAATCTAAATTTATAAAAAAAATAAAAAAAATAAATAAATGTTTCTGGAACATACCTCGCCATTCACCTGAGGAAGGAGCTGCGCTCCGAAAGCTCGTGTTTGAATCAAACCTGTTGGACTTTAACCTGGTGTTGTAAGACTTCTTACTGTGCTCCAGTGATGGAGGGAGTGAATATTGAAGGTGGTAGATAGATGGGTGCTAATCAAGTTTCCCGAGTGTTGTTGAAGCTGCACTCATTCAGACAAATGAGGAGTATTCCATCTCACTCCTGACTTGTACCTTGTAAATGGTAGACATGCTTTGGGAAGTCAGGAGGTGAGTTACATGCTCTGGTAGCCACAGTATTTATATGGCTAGTCCAATTCAGTTTCTGGTCAATGGTAGCCCCCAGGATGTTGATAGTGGGAGAAATTGATTGAGGGGCAGCAGGGTAGCATGGTGGTTAGCATAAATGCTTCACAGCTCCAGGGTCCCAGGTTCGATTCCCCGCTGGGTCACTGTCTGTGTGGAGTCTGCACGTCCTCCCCGTGTGTGCGTGGGTTTCCTCCGGGTGCTCCGGTTTCCTCCCACAGTCCAAAGATGTGCGGGTTAGGTGGATTGGCCATACTAAATTGCCCGTAGTGTCCTAAAAAAAAGTAAGGTTAAGGGGGGGTTGTTGGGTTACGGGTATAGGGTGGATACGTGGGTTTGAGTAGGGTGATCATTGCTCGGCACAACATCGAGGGCCGAAGGGCCTGTTCTGTGCTGTACTGTTCTATGTAAATAGCTATGGTTGTCGCATGTCAAAGGGTCATTAAATAGCACTTGTCTGGCACGAATGTTACTTGCCACTTATCAGCCCAAACCTGCGTGATTTTTTTTTTCATAGAATTTACAGTGCAGAAGGAGGCCATTCTGCCCATCGAGTCTGCACCAGCTCTTGGAAAGAGCACCCTACCCAAGCCCATACCTCCACCCTATCTCCATAACCCAGTAACCCCACCTAACACTAAGGGCAATTTGGACCCTGAGGGCAATTTAGCCTGGCCAATTCACCTAACCTGCACATCTTTGGACTGTGGGAGGAAACCGGAGCACCCGGAGGAAACCCACGCACACAGGGGGAGAATGTGCAGACTCCACACAGACAGTGACCCAGCCGGGAATCGAACCTGGGACCCTGGAGCTGTGAAGCATTTGTGCTAACCACTATGTTAACGTGCTGCCCTACCTTGTTGTTCAGGTCTTGCTGCATTTGGACATGGACTGCTTCAGTATGAGGAACAGTGAATGGTGTTGAACATTGTGCAGTCATCTGTGAGCATCCCCATATTTGACCTTATATGATGGAAGGAAGGTCATTGATGAAGCAGCAGAAGATGGTTGGGCTTTGGACACTATGCTAAGGAGCTCCTGCAATAATTTTCTGGCGCTGATTAACCTCCAACATCCACAATTATCTTCTTTTGTGCTAGGTATGACTAATCAGCGGAGAGATTTTGCTCCTTGATGCCACATTCAGTTAAATATTGCCTGATATCAAAGACAGTGACTCTCACCTCACCTCTTGTCCATGTTTGAACCAAGGCTGTACTGAGGTCAAGAACTGTGTGGCCCTGGTGTAACCCAAACTGAGTGACAGTGAGCAGATTATTGTTGAGTAAATTCTGCTTGATACCACTATTAGCGACCCCTTCCATCACTTAGTTGATGATCGAGAGTAGGTGGGATGGTAATTGGCCAGATTAGATTTGTCTTGCATTTTGTGGGCAAGATATACTTGGGCAATTTTCCACATTGTTGGGTAGAAGTCAGCCTAATCACTCGATTTACACTCTAGAGGGGCAAACACGGTAGTTACCTCACTGTTGTCATGTTCTTTCACTGATGGTGTCTGACTCCTTAACAAGCCCAAGATTGTCTTTAAAATACTTTGTCCCACTCAGCAGCCTTTGCTCCAGCTGGTGTCAAACTAGAAGCATTACAGTCTAGAATCACAGAGCCCATGAAATGTGTGTCGCTGGTCAGAGTCAGATTCATATAGAGGGCAGTGTATTGCCAGTAATAAGTCTAATCACTCAGTTTGGAACCTCAAATGAAGCATGTTACAACAGCAGTGTGTCACATTCAGGCAACTGGCAACAGACAACATGAGAAATGATTCCTTTGGATCGTGTTCAATCCGAAGGGATTCCAGTCCTGTACAAACAGAGACAAAGAGCGGGGGTGTGGGAAGATGGGAGTGCCCCGATTCAGGAAACGATTCATAGTCACAATGGAGGAATTCAACTCCAGGATTAGCAAATGAGTTTGCATATATGGTAGCATGTCGCTCTGTATCCAAGAAATAACTATGTATCTGTGAGCATGTGAGAAAAAGAGGTTGTGAATGAATGTGTATGTGCCTCCACATCTGAGAGTGTGGGTGTGCATGTACAATGTACCTTTGTGTGTTTGTATTTGTGAGTGTATGTGTCGGTGAATGTATATATGAGAATAAATATGTGAGTGACGCGTGCATATCCCTTGGGTGTCAAAGGGAAGTGTTAAGAATGGTTGTGTAAACAAAGTACAGAATTCTTTATCCTCGTTCATCCCAGAAAAATAAGCCATTGATTCTATCCAACCTTCCATGCCTGAACCTCCAGACGTACTGACTCTCAAACCCTCGGAATTTGCATGTGCACGAGATAATTTCCCCCATTCACACCTCCAGCAATGCAATTCCTGGCCTCTCAATCCTGATTCCAGTTTTAATTCTGTTTTCACTTCCCAACATGTGGTCGATGCCTTACCTGTTCCGATACATAACAACGCACAATTGTCTGCAGTTTCTGCTGAGCTACACTTCATTTCTCACCTTCTGTTAGACGGGCCGAATAACTGGATGCAATCTAATGAACTTGCGCAGTACGCTCACTGAAGTCCACAAACTGGGCCCCAGGCTTCAACTGACATATTCAACGTTTGCGATGATCTTTCCCAGCGATCTTGTTATGTGACAGGAAATGATCAAAATGTCCAAACTGTGACATTCATAAAATTGAAAGCAAAATTTACTTAAATGGCAATAGCACTGAGTACTATCACTGCAAACAAAGCAGGCTGAATTTTACAGGAGCGTCATACTGCACATCCCCACCCCCTCCCCCACTAACTACAAAGTGTCCACACTGCACCAATAACACACCGAGGGCCACAATGAAAAGCAACGTTTGGGACTTCCATCCTCATTGGCAAGAAGTCCTGCCCTCAGGAAGTACCAGCCAATCTGTTTAAACAGCAGCTCTTGCAGATCCAGCAGCACCAAAGCTCAGTCGTGGAAGGACCAAATAGATTCCAGACTCCAGAAAGTCAGGAATGTTGAGCGGGGAGAGATTGGGCACCTTAGGAAGATGAACGAGGGGGAAGGGGGGGGGGGGGGGGGGTTTGCCATGCGGACAGGGAGGAATTAAGTGAGTGTACTATCTTCAGGGGGGAGTAGCTCAAATGGACAAAGACCACCCCACACCCCCTTAAAAGAAACCCCTCCCTTCCTTCCCATCTTTTTGAAAGGCCAGGCTGCCCACTCCCATCTGCCTGACTGCACCAATGTTGCGCGCAGTGTAAAATTGGGGTCAATTAGCTTGTAAACAAGCTCTGTTGATCCTTACTTACTTACCTATGGCAGGTGGGCTTCCAATTCTGATGACCGTCGCCCCTCCTACCCCCCCCCAAATACAACCCCCCCCCCATGCTCCTCCTCCTCCGTATAATGGGGTGGGCGAGAGGTGATGGATTCAACGGCTGTGATGAATGTTATCAGTAGCTGCTATAACGGTACCTTACCTTTAATGCATTGGCCCTTTAAGACCGGGCTTGGAACCCTGGGGGACTCCGCCTCTGGCTCTGCCCCCAGGAAACGGTATACAAGATGGGGCTCATTCGGCAGCATGTGATGAGCACACTTCTTGGCTGCTGTTCAGTTCTCAGATGATTAAAGCCTTTGAATCACCTATCTTCTCTCCTGTGTCGTGATTGTGGGTATCTCAACGGCCCTTGTATTTTATGTGCTCGCCCCTATGTAAAACATGCCGGGGGGGAGGGGGGGCAGGGGGCCCAATATGTCACAAAATTGTCCGACATGGATTGCACCCTGCAATTTCTCCAAAGCTGCTAACTTGACCGCGCCGTTGGGAGAATGGTTGTTTCAGATTGGCACCGGGGCTTAAGGGGTTAAATTATGGAAACAGTTCGGAAAAAAATTACTTCTATCATTTTGTTGAGTGAATTGTCAAAATGATTCGCCAAGGGTAGATCGGGAAGGATAATTTCCTCTGATGGGGGAATCCGCAACGAAGTGAAATTATCTTAAGGTTGGCACCAAGCTATTCAGAAAGAACTTTTTTCATGTAGGAGAAATTTAAACTTTCTCGTCAAAAAAAAAGGCTGTTAACGCAGGGGAACAACTGGAACTTTCAAAGATTGAAGTGGATAGGTTTTTGTGAAGTAAGATATGGAGGAAAGACGGATCAATAGTGGTAAACTATAGATCAGCCATGCCTGAATTCAGTGGCATCAGGGTTTGACTGGCTTAATCCTTCTGCTCCTATGCGGCTGGAGATCCAACTTTCACTCATGGAGGGGTTTAGGGTGTCGACTAATCAGGAAACATGTGAACCGAAAGCGCACTCGAGCAATGATCATCTATTGCCTCGACAAGCAGTGAACAGAATTGCCTGCCACAGGCACACTGTGCATAGAGCCATCAAAGAAAGGAGAAAATAAAATGTATTAAACAATAGTGATTTAATAATACATAATTAGATCCAAATTATACAGTGCGGTTCCTCAGAATAGCAGAGAAGAAACACAGCCAGAATTTCCATGTCTTATTTCAGAACTGTCTTGCAGAGTGCTGCATGAGGTAATCATAAATTCCACCAGATACTACCAAGTGGGCCCATTAGTAATTACACACTCAATTGTTGAGGAAAAGAATAGACCTAATTTAATGGTCTGTCTCTGATTTGCCTTTGAAGCTTTAAATAAATTCTCATTTAATATTTGGAAGGTTTTTTTTTAGGTCAACGTGAGAAATTACAAGCTTCTGGAAATCTATTTCCTGGAAGGTTACTGGATGTTGGGTAACAGATCGCACCACACTCACACTCATAGAATCCCTACAGTGCTGAAGGAGGCTACTTGACCCATTATGTCTGTGCCAAATCTCCGAAAGAGCACTCAACCCAGGCCCACTCCTCCGCCCTATCCCTGTAACCCCACCTAACCTGCACCAAGGGGCAATTTTAGCATGGACAACCCACCTCACCTGCACATCTTTGGACTGTGGAAGGAAACCGGAGCACCACAAGGAAACCCACGCAGACATGGAGACAACGTGCAGACTCCGCATAGACAGTGACCCAGTGGGGAATCGAACGTGGGACCCCGACATTGTGAGGCAGCTGTGCTAACTACTGCTAAATATTAGGAGGGTCATTCTGATCTCACACTTGAAATTGCCCCATCAGGTATCAAGGGGCCTTAGCTAACATGACTATGTGTAGTTTTTTTGTCTATAGTTTTAATGATGAATAACCTTTCGCATTAAACAAGATGTTTAATTTGATGTTGGTGTTGGCGTAGAGAAACTCCAGCTGACTACATTGGCATTTTTGAGAGCAGCACACCTCAGTTTCAACTGATATATGAATGAATTAGCAATCAATGTGGTCACACATATTGCTCACTCCTGAGTGATCTTGGTTGCTATGTAACATGACCCAGAATGTAGGATAGATCAGAATCTGGCCAGGGACTGTGCAGATATTTTTGCTTCATCGTTCAGTTATCTTCCATGTTCACTGTACAAATTTACATATTTCACTCTGATTAATGGGTTTACTATTAACTGGTTTACTGGTTAACCCTTGCACATCAAATTCTTGCATGTTGCATTTTAAATAGATTTAACAACTTGTTGTGATTTCTTAAAGAAAATGGAGCAGAGAGGAATTGGGAACCTGGTCATATTGTTCTCCAGATGTATTAATGTGAATGTTTTTTATGTATATCTGCATCATTTAAGGGGTCAATTTGTTTATATAAACTGCCTATAACAGATGAAAAAGGGCCACTTTCTTCATTTGTGAGAAGTCACGCAGCAAACACAGGAATCTGGTCGGGCCTGGTTTAGCACACGGCTAAATCGCTGGCTTTGAAAGCAGACCAAGGCAGGCCAGCAGCACAGTTCAATTCCTGTACCAGCCTCCCCGAACAGGTGCCGGAATGTGTCGACTAGGGGCTTTTCCCAGTAACTTCATTTGAAGTCTACTTGTGACAATAAGCGATTTTCATTTCATTGATCTCTGTCAGCAGCTGTCTGAGTCAATGTCCCACATTACAAGTTGGAACAACACATAATCTTCAAGTGAAGCAGGACTAGATGATGAGGGACAGGATATACCAGATATATCTTCATCCCACCCTCCGAGCATTCCAAAGGGACTGTTCCCTCTATGATGCCCTCGTCTATGCCTCAGTCACCTGTAACATCCCCTCCCATTCCTACGCCACCACTCTACGCTAGCACAGGAGATGCACAGCTTTTCTTTCGCCTCCTTCTTTCTCCCTGTCCACGCCCCAAACATCCCTTCCAGATGAAGCAGCGATTTTCCTGCACTTAGAATCATAGAATCGTACAGTGCAGAAGGAGGTCATTTAGCCCATCGAGTCTGCACTGACCCTCTCCCCTGGCCTATCCCAATAACCCCACCCAACCTTTTGGACTCTTAAGGGGCAATTTAGCATGGCCAATCCACCCAACCTGTTCATCTTTGGATTGTGGGAGGAAACAAGAGCACCCGGAGGATACCCACACAGACTCAGTGAGAAAGTGGAAACTCCACACAGACTGTCACTCAAGATGAGAATCAAACCAGGGCCCGGAATCTGTGAGGCAACAGTGCTAACCACTGTGCCGCCCTAGTCTGCTGTATTTACCGCTCATGGTATAGCCTCCTCTAAATTGGGAGTCTGAATGCAGATTGGGTGGCTGCTTTACAGAACATCTCCATTCAGTCCCCAAGCATGACCCCAGGTTTCCAGACTGCCATTTTAATAGTCTAGCCACCTCTAGCCCTTCCCAATCTGACTCTCTGTTTGGCCAACTGCGCCATTCCAATTCAGCTCAATGTAAGCTCACGGAACAGCATCTCATCTTAAAATTCAGCACTTCCACACAGGCTAGCAAACAAAGCAATAGCCTTCCACACTCAGCATTCAATTCATAATTTCAGACAGTAATCTCTTGCCATCTTATTTTTGCTTGGCAGCTGTAAGTGATGATTCTGCATTTACATTTCTTCTGGAGCCAACTCCGGATTATTTGGTCCATTACCATTTCCTTTTGTCCTGCACCACCGTGCCTTTTATCATTTAATTTCTCTCGAATTCCCCCCGATCCTTTCTTTTTCTTTTCTATCCTCCACTCCCCACTTGCCGGGCGGGATTATCCCTTCTGGGGACTAGGTCCGCACGCCCACCGGAAAACGGACGGGAATCACTCTGGATTTTTTCCTAGAAAGTCCGGGCTGACTCTCCGTCTTCAAGGGGGCTAGCAGGCCCCAGCTTGGGTCCTGCAGCTCTGGATGCCGGGGGGGGGGGGGGGGGGGGGGGGGGGGGGGAGCCTCCAGATAGGCCCACATGGCGGCCATCTTCGCGCAAGCCCCGCTCAACATGGCGGAGCTCTACAGGGGCCTGGCGCAGAGGAACATAGGCCCCCTTGGAATGAGCGCGCCCGCCGATCGGTAGCCACCGATTGCGGGCCTGGCCACTGTGGAGGCCCTGCCCGGAGTCGGATATCCCCCCCCCCCCCCCCCCAACCAGGGTGGTGCAGCCAGAATGCCGAGGTCCCACTGGGTGGGACCACATGTGACCACGCTGGCGGGACTCGGCGGGAACTCGGCACGTCGAGCGCGGAGAATCACCGCAGGGGCCGCTTTCAACGGCCCCCGATCGGCGCCGCGTCGATTGCGCACACACGACTGGCAGCGATTCTCTGGACGCCAGAGAATCGCGTGCTGGCGTGGGAGCCTATTTTGGGTAATTCACGGCCCCTGCGCCGAGCGCGATTTCGGTGCAGAAGTTCAAAGAATCCTGCCCGCCCTGTTTGCCGAAAAACTCTGACGTTTCCCCACACTGTCGAAAGGTCATTGATCTTTAACTCTGATTCTCTCTACAAATGCTGGCTGACCCTCTATGAATTTCCAGCATTTTCAGTTTTCATTTCATATTTCTTGCCACTGCAGCATTTTATTTTTGGTTCTTTTCCACATTATTTCTCATTTTTTTTGACAAAGAGTTGTCATCTGCAAAGTAAATAAATATATCATAGTTTATAGTCAAATACGTTTTGTGTCACATTTCTCTTGTTTGATGGTGAACGCAGTCAGGAAGACACATATGTCAACAGTTAAACTCTGTGCCAGCAATGGGGCTGCTGTCAGTTTGAGAAGCCGCAGTACTCTAAGTTGAAGAGAGACGATAACAAGCTGAGGGATGGTAGCTCCATATGGAGGCTTCATCAGCAAAGGAAAAAGCCCCACTACCTGTCAGTCTCCAGCTGCAGGTGTCGACATGAGCTGAAAGATTTGTCGTCAGTCCTCTGCCCTTCCTCGAACTGACTGTTAATTTGCAGAGTCCTGGAGAAACACACTCATTAGTCACCTTACTGAGCTGAGTAAATCATCAGAATGCACGGGGCATTTCATAACCACCCAGGGTGAACCTCTGAGTGCCCAGATAATGAAAGAATGCTCTCGGGCAGAGAGTTAGATTATTTCACGCTTCGCAGCTTCGTGTGAGGTGAAATTTGCTGCTTGCACTTCAGGGGAAGGAACGTCAAGGTGTGAAAGGCAAGAGGAAAACAAAATGGTCTCAGAGGTTTGAAGGATCCCAATCTCTAACCCCCCCCTCCCCCGCCCTTTCACAAGTCCATTATCTCAAAAGCCAGCAGAATCCATGCCGAAAGCTGGGATAATTTGGAAGTGGCAGGTTTAAATGACAGAGATGAGGTTGTGACTAAACATTCGTGTACAGCACTTCAGGAGCTTCAATTTCATCCAATTTACGCTGCATTAGAGATGAGTTTCAAGGCATTGTCGGCGCAGTTTTGTCATGTAGGGCCAGAATCTGAGTTTGTTAAAATACCTCCTCAAACAGTCATCGATAGCCCTCTGAATTCTCGCCCTTGGTCACAATCCACCCCCACGGATGGGTGATTGGTGGTGGGGGAGAGGGGGGGGGGCAAAATTGGTGCTATGCCCACTGCCCCATCCAAGCTGCCCTTTTACCAGTGGTGGGGAAGGTGCTGGTTGCCAGCTTGATACTGGGCCATTTCAGACACTTAAGTGGCCAATTATTGGCTACTTAAGGGCCTCGTCCTGTCGCTGTCAAATGTCCAACTTGCCAGGTGTAATTGAAAACCCCCCCTCCGCCTCCCCCCCCCCTCCCCCCGGGTGCCCCTGTGATTACCACTCCCCCCCCCCCCCCCCCCCCCCCCCCCACCTCCCCAGTCCTCATTACCTTGGTCCCTCACCCACCTCAACTAGCCCTGCCAACCTGACCTGCACATGACCCTCTTCAGGACTGTACACAATCCCCGGAGTGGCCATTGTTTCCGGTGATCACGTTGGGGTAACAGAGCTGCCAGCCCTCTGATTGGTTGGCAGCTCTCAGAGGCAGTGCTTCCTCTCTGATGGGGTCAGACGGCATGCCTTGATCAATTAATGGCTCAATTAACAAGTGCAAAATTCCGGTTGTAGAATCGCATTGTTATTGCACCTGATCAAAAGGTGAGAGAAAGAATCCCCTCATTGATGGAACTGCAGTACATAGAGCAAGATGTTATACACAAGCAGCAGGAGCCATGATGGGGAATGGTGGATATACAGATGGCAACAGGGCTGTCATTAGGTTCTTGACAATGAGATAAAGGGCACAGATGACATTGGCCATACGTTTGACTCACTGCAGTTAGAAGCTACCATGCTTCAAATGTTGCCCTCAACTTCCTGTGCCACACTTTGAGCAAATGTTTTAAAGCTGCTATTTAGAAAATACAGGAATCTTCTACAGGAATTGAATGTTAAAGCATATTAAAACATAAATACATATGATAATGTACATTATTGTGTGGAATAGGTGTTGCTCTGGATCAGACGGTTGTGGGTTCAACTCCCATTTGACGGCAACAACCTAGCAGGACAATCCAATGCAGCACTGAGTGAGTTCTACACGGTCAGACATGCCGTCATGCAGATGTGACATTTTCCCAAGACCTGTCTGTCCTCTGAATAGATCCTATGGCACTATTTTAAAATAGAACAGTAGGTTAATCCCAGTGTCCTCATCAATGTCTATCCCACAGAAACACATGGTCATTGATATATTGGTGTTTGTGGGATCTTGCTGTGCTCAAACTGGCTGTCACATTTCCTGCATGTTAAACGGTGACTACGCTTCAAAAGTACTCCCTTGGCTGTAAAGCATTTTTTGAAGCCCGGGGGGCGTGAAAGGTGATATATAAATGCAAATCCACTTTTCTTTTTCACTTTGAAAGGTCTGATGCCCTTTATAATTGCCATTCATTCAAAGTCTTTTCTGAACAAAAACACAAATAAACAGTGAAACCTGAAATGATATTATTCAAAATGTGATTGGAATTTGTTCTGTTCACTCCACTTTGCAGCAGAGTGACACTGTACTGTATAATGCTCGTGTTCCTGGAAAAGTTACCTTTTCAGCTGTTCTCAGGATGTGGTTGTTCACAAAGCAGGTGTTTATTGCCCATCCTTCATTATCGTTAAAAGATGGTGATGGACCTTTTTCTTGAATTTCTACAACTCTTGGTTCCAAATTATTGAACTTTGGAACTTATTTCCTCCATGGTACAACATCCCAAACCATTTCAGAGGGCAGTTAGCCAGTGAAGCAGGATAAAATTCAACGTCAAAAGGTGCAAAATACATGGGTGTGAATGACTTGCCTGTTCTATTTACAACCCTATCCAATGTTGTTGAATTTTATTCCTCATCAAGGTAGGACCAAATTCAACAGAGCAGGAGGGTTAGGAGTTTCCCTTCAACTGAACCAATTAGCAGGGCGGCACTGTGGTGCAGTGGCTAGCACTGCTGCCTCACGGTGCTAAGGACCCAGAATCGATCCCGGCCTTGGGTCACTGTCTGTGGGGAGTTTGCACATTCTCCCCGTGTCTGTGTGTGTCTCACTCCCACAACACAAAAAGATATGCAGGTGGATTGGCCACACTAAACTTAATTGGAAAAAAATAATTGGGACTCTAAATTTGTTATAAATAAATAAATAAAAGTAACTTAACCAATTAGCTGTTCACAACAAAACAACAATCATCCTGGTCATTTCTATTGACGTCTGTCCCAATTTACCACATTCTTTCAATTCAATTCCACAAATTGTTGTGCTGAGGCTCAACCAACCATTGGTTTACTCAGCCAGGACAATAATCCCAACATAATGAGACATCTTGGCTAACGTATTGAGAACAATGTCATGGAAGACCAATGAATATACTTAAGTCCTGAAAGGGACCATTCACATTGCAAGGTATTAAAAGAAAGATTTGCAAGGGCAGCACGGTGGCACAGTGGGTTAGCCCTCTGCCTCACGGCGCCGAGGTCCCAGGTTCGACCCCGACTCTGGGTCACTGTCCATGTGGAGTTTGCACATTCTCCCCGTGTTTGCGTGGGTTTTGGCCCCCACAACCCAAAGATGTGCAGGCTAGGTGGATTGGCCATGCTAAATTGCCCTTTAATTGGAAAAAATGAATTGGGTACTCTAAATTTACTTTTAAAAAATATTTACTGTCTGTTTGTTCGCATCCGAACATGGATTCCGACTACAATGGTTAACCACTGGGTGTTGACAGCAATAAAACCTCAAAAGTTCTTGGAGGAACATGTCAGCATAAACTCAGCTGCTGCTCAGCTGCAGAATAATATATTATACATTGTGTTTTCCGATTGAGATGTTAAAAGCCCCGGTAACGAAAAGGATCCCCTAGCACCATTTCAGAGAAAGGCAGGGCGTCAGCCATTTTGAGGAGCTATACCTAGCAGGAAAGAATGAACCGGTTTGGTTATTTTCTCCAGAAAATTGAAGGTTGAATTGCAGGCGTATTCTCTATGGACACCTGGTCAACATCATTATATATCAGATTATTATCCAGTGCTTACAATATTGAAAAAGGCCCTTTGACCCACAGATCCAAGTGCTCCACACACACACATCATCTTACCCATACTCATGGAATCCCTACAGAGCAGAATGAGGCCATTCGGCTCATCTAGGCTTCACTGACCCTCTAAAAGAGCATCCTATCTGCACCCAAAACCCACACTATTCCCCTAATCCCACCCAAGGACAATTTAGCATGGTCAATCCACCTAACCTGCACATCATTGGACTGTGGGAGGAAACCGGAGCACCCGGATGCAGACACGGGGAAAAAGTACAAACTCCACACAGACAGTCACCAGAGGTCAGAATTGAACCCGGGTCCCTGGCGCTGTGAGGCAGCAGTGCTAACCACTGTGTCGCCGTGATGCCCATTTTCCATTACTTTCTTTCTCATGTCCCCTTAAAGGCACCTTTACTATTCACCTCAACTACTCTATATGGTGACAAGTTCCACATTCTCACTATTTACTGGGAACAGAGTGTCTCATAATTTATTATTATTTGGGACTATCCTATATTTAAGACCTCGAGCTTTGACTTTCCCACAGGTGGAATCATTTTCTCAATCTCTAAGTTAGCAAACATCTTCACAATTTTGAAGACCTCAATTAAATTACACTTCAATCTTATCTAGAAAATCAATGCCAATCCTGTTCAATATTTCCCGATAGGTATAGCCTCAAAATTGCAGCCAAAGGCTCACTTGTAAGAAAGTGTATCAGCCAAATTACAATGAACATTGAAGAAAATTATCCTTTTAAATGTTCCTATTAAATCTATGAAACAAGCAAATTGATGCTGGAAGTTTTAAATGTTGCGCAGACAGAATTCATTATCAATGTTCTCCTGCCAAGTAATAGGATACAGTATACTGGATATGGTGAGTGCTATGTATTCCTCCAATGAACTGTTAGCTTTGCAGGTGGATTTATTAATAAGTAGAGAGAGTAGAAATCTTTACTTTGAGGTACTCCAGGCAGTCTCCTCTGTTTTTTTCTCGGTTTTCTGGTGTCCTCTTGCCAGTTTTGCTTTCTCCTCCTCTTCTGAAATGCTTGATTCCATACAGGTGTATGCTGCCATTGCTGCATTCGTGTGCAAAATCTTGGGCAGGGTATTTGACAATGAGAGCCTCATTGCAAAGCCCAACCCTGTCCTTAACATGAGGCAAGAATCCAGTAAAAAGCAGAGGTCCAGACTGATGCCAGCATCACCCATGGCCCATCTGAGGGTAGATAATTCATCAAAGCCAGGGATTAAGCTTTGGGCCTTCTGGGACCTCAAGGCTTAGTAACTTGGAGAAATGCAGTAAACCAGCTGGATGCTCACACTTCCTGTCAATCAGACATATTGCATGACACAGAAATGAAATAAATCACTGTGGATGACGATCAGTTTGTTTCATATCTGCAGCATTTTATCAAAAGTTATTGCATCTAATAGAAGATTTCATTTGGGCAATTCAAAGTCTTGTAGCCTAAAAGCATCGCTGTCTTATGGGGAACAGTGACCTATTTCATATTCTGTCTGGTTTCACAGATTTGCTGATAATTCCAGCCAGTGCTTGCTGTTCTGCCAGATTTAGGATGACCCTGTTTGTAGTGGCATGGAGAGATGGTATAATGAAACACAATAATCCTGCTGTTAATAGAACTGGATCGAAGCCAGGCCATTCTGAGCATTCCCAGCCATTTCATTCTGCTCATTTTTGTGCAGTTTAGGTATGAGCCATAGAGTGAGAATACTACTTGGGCAGAGGACAAGATGGTAAATAGCAGAAATAGCAGTTGTTTTTCTTTGAAGCACAAGGTGTGAGGAAGGCTGGAAGAAGACATGACAAAAAAAATTACACTGTAAGGGCTAGTATGGCATTGCAATAATCAGACAAATACAATCACACTCCGCACTGATGTCACAGTGCACTGATATCACTCCCCACTGATAGCACCCACCGCTGATAGCACCCGGCGCTGATAGCACCCAGTGCTGATAGCACACAGATCTCACAGCACACAGATATCCCCACACACTGCATTGATGCGTTCACAGTGCCAATACCAATGTGTATTGATACCAGAATCAGAGGAAAGCACAGTCATACAGCTCCTATGCCACAGACTGAATACTTTAATTTTCCATTGCAGCAATTACTATGTTCTTTAGTTGCATTAGAGAATAAGTTGCCATAGCTGAAGGGTAAAAAATAAGAATTTTGTGATTGTCTAAGCCAGTTCAAGTTAAATTGACAGAAAGACCTTGTTGGAGAGTGCCTGGTTATCTTCAATTCCAACCTATCATTTCTAAATCATTTCAAAATGGAGAACGGAGAATCAGAAGCATTAAATGAGAGGGAACACTGAAGTATTATTGTTTGGTCTTGCTGAAATTACCCACATCATGTTTAAAGGATCTTCAATCATGAGCATAGTTTATTCTAAAAAGCATTTTACATACTTGCTACCATAATACAACCTCAAATTCACTCGCTGCCATGTGCTTTAACGTAAAATTACTGTTTTTATGTTGTTATTTTATGCCACTGTTTTTCCATTTTCTCTCTTCCCTCCTCCCCCCTCCTAGCCACATTACAATGCTGCTCACTTCCCATCTTTTTTGCCCTTTGACTTGAGCTTTCCTGACCTTATCTGGTTTCCTCTTCTCCTTCCTGTCCTATCCCACCCCTCCTTTCTCTGCACCCTCACTGCCAGAGTCTGTTTTTCTTCACACAACTCTGCTTCACTTTCCCCTTGCCATAGAAATCTCCTGTCTCTTTCTCTGGGCGCGATCTACCGGCCTAGTCCCACCAGGTTCAGAGCAGACGCAACAGCTAAATGCCAGGAGAGGCCTCCCCTGAGGTTCCTGACAGTCGTTACGCTCTGTGAGATCGAACCAGATCTCACGAGATGTCACAATCTGAGTCCCGCCCATAATGGGTGGGGCCCCGGCTCTCGGAATCTATCAGCCTACCCAGGGAGACACCAGCAGGATGCCATTTAGTACTGGTCCACGCACATGTAGACCAGGTGGAAAGGCATCTGAGGGGTCTCCCAAGCTATTGGGGTGGCACCTGGCTCTCCCCCTGACACCCAGGCACTTTATCAGGTGGCACTGTCAGACTGGCAGGAACACTGTCAGGTTGGCAGCGCCTGGGTGCCAGGATGGGACTGCCAAGGATCAGGGCCTAAAGGGACCATGATCATGAAAGGAGGGATGAAGGGGCATCTAGAGGTTTGGGGGGTTCCTGGAAGGGGGCAGGACCAAAGGGGATGTGGGAAGGCATGAAAAGCGGGGCCCTCAACAACTCCATGTCAGGGTGATCTCACTTGGGGGGGGTGAGTGGGGTAATGCCCATGTGGGTGGGAAGTGACAAAGCCCATGGGTGGGAGGGGTGGGAGACACGCAAAACTCACTTAGTGATTGAAGCACCCTTTCCAAATGGTGGCCCGATATCGGAGAAGCCGGTCTGGCCAGCGAGTTCAGCTCCCCAGTAATGAAAATAATTCTAAGGGCGGGACTTACTGGCCAACTCGCTGTGTGTTTTCCGGCGACAGAGGCGGCCCGCCAGTGGGATTTTCTGGTCCCGCCGGTGTCAACGGGACTTCCCATTGACTCCACCCCGATCGCTGGGAAACCCGTGCACCATCAGGCCCTAAACAGTTACTAAATGTAGTTAGATAGTGGTGGGGAACTTGCCGACAGAGCAGGGGAGGAACTCCCAGCCAAACCCGCCTGAAATGACACTTAGAAACGTTTCCGTTAGATTGCGCACCCTTGTCTCTACTAGAATCCCACTAAATGTCCGTCCATCTGTCTATCTACTCATCCCTCTCTTGTCCAATTCTGATCCAATTCTGTACAAACTGCCAATCAAGGGGAATTTTACAAATCGTTCCCTCCGATGAAAGAGGATGATGAGCGGGCTGAACTTGATTCACCCATGTGACCTGGTGCAACACTCAGCTTCTGAAATTCTCATGCCAGCTCTTTTCTTGTCTCCCATTTCCTTGTTCCTCACTGAGCCAATTTAGAATTAGAATTAGAACAGTACAGCACAGAACAGGCCCTTCGGCCCTCAATGTTGTGCCGAGCAATGATCACCCTACCCAAGCCCACGCATCCACCCTATACCAGTAACCCAACAACCCCCATTAACATTATTTTTTAAGACACTAAGGGCAATTTAGCCTGGCCAATCCACCTAACCCGCACATCTTTGGACTGTGGGAGGAAACCGGAGCACCCGGAGGAAACCCACGCACACACGGGGAGGACGTGCAGACTCCACACAGACAGTGCCCCAGCCGGGAATCGAACCTGGGACCCTGGAGCTGTGAAGCATTGATGCTAACCACCATGCTACCATGCTGCCCATTTGGAGTCACTAAATGTACAGCCTTTGTTTTAATGAGTTTTGCTCTTCTGTTGGCCTTGAGAATGAAGTTTAAATGGCCCTTTGTCATCTTTCTTCCATACCTGAGACAAAGTCAGAAAGGTGACATTCATTAGCTGAGTTTACCAGTGTGTGGTGATCAAGCTTTATTACGAGCTTTTGTAAGGAACATTAATGTCATTTTTATTGTAATTTTCTGTGTTTGAAATGATGCCAAGACAACAGATCAGTTGAAATTAATATCATTCAAGTATTGAGATATTAACAAATTCCTTCATCTTTATCTGACTAAATTGCAATTGTGGGTCTAATTTTACTGTCATAATATCTCATTACTTCATACATGGGATAATATAAATTTTGTCTGATTAAGAGGCTTGATGTTGAGTTTTTCTCCTTTCTGGATATTCTTGGAGTTGTCAAGAAGGAAATGATGATCAAGTGGTACAATTATCACATCGGCCATTCGAAATATTTTTGAATAATACATTTCCAGACAAAAGATAGAAACATGTCTGACTCTTATTTCCTCTGGGTGCTATTTTTAATCTCACTGGTTAGGGGTGTTTGGCTGTTGAGTAGCTTGCTGTGTTAGTTTAAACATGCCTATCAAAGACAGCGCACCAGAAATGTAACACAAACATGTTAACCTGTGAGCCAGAAATAGTACACGGAAGGAAGCTGAGCAAACAGACTGTAGAATTTCACACTACACTCAACAAATCTTCTCCTAAACATGAACGGTTTCAAAGTCATTGGCGTGAAGTAGATGCTTTGAAGTAGCTGATCCAATTACGGAGCATGCTCACTAACCCGCCCACTGAGTCCACGTGACCCTTTCAAGATTCATAACTGTGAATGGCATTCGCCTCTCCTTTGTCCATGGACTGGCCAATTTATTAATTAGCCTTTACATCAGAAGAAAACTGATTTCAAAATCATGCTGGAAATTAGATGAAGCCGATGTTTGTGGATTGTTTCTTTACCAGGAAGACCTCCTTAAAGATTGTTGCATAAACAAGTTCAGCTCCAATTTAATTTTATGCAACAATCTTTAAGGAGGTCTTCCTGGTAAAGAAACAATCTACAAACATCGGCTTCATCTAATTTCCAGCATGATTTTACAATAAATATTTCCTCTTTTTGATTCCCTTTCCAGTCTCTTTGGAATTGGCACTGCTCAAAGGGCAATGTGGTGACACTTCCAGAGATGTGCCAAAACACACCAGCCAGGAGCATCATATTGAAAACTCCTCCCGGTGTGACCAGGCTTATATTCGGTGAGTACTTCCACTCAGTTCTGAGGCTTCGATCATCAGCTGAATCGGAAAGTGTATGGTGAAGGTTTGAAGCCATCTCACGGTGACGCTACTGGTGGGAATCATGCGTCAGCATGTCAGACTCAGAGTAGGGTATGTCTGTGGGAGGGGTCGTGTGGAGGTGGGAGGGGGTGCTGCTCTCTTACACGCTTGATCTTTGTTCGATAATAGCATCTTGGGTACAAAGAAAGAGAAAAGGGGGGAGGAGCATCTGTGTGTTTCATCAAGTACTGTGATTGTAAGGAAACTCATCGATAAGAATTAGTGAGCCCATCTGCATGAGGGAACGACACTTACATCCATCATGAGGGTACGGACGTTGTGCTGCACTTGTATTGTAGGGCCATCTTTCAGACGAGACCATAAAATAAAATCCTATTTTCCTATATTCACAGTCACAATTGGTTTCAGGTACATGTGAAAGATTCACTGCTACTTTGTTAAAGAGGACTAAGGATATCCTCCCTGGCTTCCTGGACAATAATTATCCTTCAATAACCAGCAGATGATATTGTTGCTTGTGGGACCTTGCTGTGTGATGTTACAGTACCGGATCAGACCCTAATTTATAATAGGAAACCGGACAAGAAACCCCAACAATTTTTCAATTTATAGAGTGTGAGGGAAGGATAATTCGCTCCAGGAATGCCACTGGCAACTGGAGATATTTTATATTAAAACTAACTTTATTATTTGTTGTTTTATAAATTTAGATTACCCAATTACTTTTTTTCCAATTAATGGGCAATTTAGCATGGCCAATCCACCTCACCTGCACATCTTTGGGTTCTGAGGGTCAAACCCACACTTTGTGTGCAAACAGCAAATGTGATAATGTGCAAACACCACACACACAGTGACCTAGAGCCGGGATTCAAACCTGGGTCCTCAGCGCCGTAGTCCCAGTGCTAACCACTGTGCCACACTGCTGCCCCAACAAACTATTATTAACACAGAAGTAACCACATTAACATCACAGAAAAATAGCTCTACAATTAACAGTTAAGCAATTCTTAAAATAACAGGAAAGACTTTGACTTATACCTTCTCTGTCTCCAATTAAGCAAAGCCCATAACAGGTCAAAAGCCATTTGTAAATAAAGTTAGTATATTTGCTGTACTATTGTTTAGAGATTTCCTTTCAGAAAAGTAGAGAGCCCCTTCCAGGCAGAACCTAGAAATCCTGCTGTCCTTGTCAGACTAAAAGAATCCTACAGCTAATCTGCTTCAGTCCTGGCTCCTCCCATTAATTAAATCCTCTCCATACCACTAACTGCCTCATGTCCATCTTCAATCAAGCTAAACACAATTGCTTTAATTATCTATACCCCAGGGAACCTTTGTTCTAAAAACAAAATTCCATTAACCCCATACAGGTAAACAAGTATATGGTTGGAATTAATAATTATCCCACTTTTATGACATCTTAATTGCATCTTTTACAGACATATCACTTTCTTGTATGTTAAGCCAGGATATTTAAAACATACTTCTGCAACAGATATATAATACAATATATATTCCTATATTCACAGTCACAATTGGTTTCCAAAATTATGACATAAGAACACAAGATTTAGGAGCAGGAGTAGGCCACTCAGCCCCTCAAGTCTGTTTCCCCAAACAATAAGATCATGGCTGATCTGACTGTGACCTCATATCTACTCTCATCCCTGTAACCCTGGACTTCCTTATATTCCCCGATTAAACCTTCACTGTCCACGAGGAAGAGAATTCCACATTTAAACAATTCTCAGAGAAACTCCTTAAATTAGTCATAAATGGGAGACCCCTAATTTTTAAACAGTGTCCTTCATTCTAGAATCTGCCACAAGGGGATGTATACATGCTTCAACAATCACCCTGTCATGTACCCCATAGAATCTTTTAATAAGAACACCTCTTATTCTAATCAAATATAATGGTTATAACACGCTCAACCTTTTCTTAGAGGACAACCCCTTCCTCCCAGGTATCAGTTGAGTGAACACACTCATGCAATTATCTAATTTCTTAAATCAGGAGACCAAAATGTACAGTGACATCTCTTCAGAAATGACCTGAGGTGCCCAGTTGCCAGGGGGAGCGCCATGCCCCATCGCCGACCACCCGGGGGTCTCAAAAGGCCTGCGTGACCTCCTGAGGTGTCATCAAGCCTGGTCCATGCTTGTGGAAACCAATACTAAACAGCCCCAAATTGAGGTTTGTGATGTCCTGAGGTACTGAAAGGTGTCACATCACGGAACTTTAATCTTGCAGCGGGCGCAACGCAGTGGCCTAATCGAGCCCAGAGTCTTTGAATATTGAGCTAGATCCTAGTGAATGGTGGATTAGGCTCGAGGGGCCGATTGGCCTGTTCCTGCTCCTGATTCGTATATCCGGATTTTCAATTAAAGAATTGGACCCTCTCCATGACCAAACCCTGTGCAGAAACCCAGTAGCAGCAATAATTGAAATCATTGTTAAAGGAATCATGAAATAGATAAACAAATCGAACAGAGCACCTGAAAGGCATGTGGACAGGGTGATATTGCATTCCTGGTGTGTGGATTTTGCCCCCATTGAGGCATTTAACAGAGAGAAGGTTCTGTCTTTAGGTGTCGCATGTTAGTGTATGTTTGAACTGCCTACAGGCCAGTGTTAACCACTGTTCAGGTTTACTCCATTGCTTTCCTTCCATGAAAGCAACAGTGGTCATCAGTTCACAGCTGTGCAGCACCCAGGTGCAGTAAGAAGTCAACATCTTTATTAGGACACATTTACTAACCTGGAAACTAGAAAAGAGCAGCTAACATGAGCTGGGTTGGATTTCCCTCTCTGCACACATCACTGTCTGGATTTGTAATCTGACTGTGGGAGATGATTCCTGACAAGACATTTGAAGCGAAGCTTCCAATCCCACATCCTCTCCATCGGTCAAACAGCTCCCAGTTCAGACCATTACCCTGTCTCTGCTCAGCTGCTGATTAAATTCTCATCCATACCTTTGTTATCCCCAGACTGGGTTACTGTATTCCAACGCACGCCTGGCCATTTGACCATTCTCGACCCTCCAAGAACTTCAGCTCATCCAAGTTGCTGACTGCTGGCCCTTTCTTCATTCATACTCAGCCCCGATAACCAATCACCTCTGTGTTTACCGTCACACGTGGACCCCTGTTCAACAATGCCTTAATTGTAAAACTTCCCTAGTGTTTCTAAACCCTTACATGGCCTGGCGTCTATCTCTGTAACCTCTGCCAGGCACACTGGGCGGGATTCTCTGATCCTGAGGCTAAGTGTAGACGCCGTCGGAAACGCCGTCGCGTTTCCCGACGGTTTCAACACGGCCGCAGGATCAGCAATTCTGGCCCCTTCAGGCCGCTCCAGCTGCTGATCCGGCTGTGGAATGGGCGCTGGGTGATGCACGCATGCGTAATGGGTCCGGCGCGAACCCGCCCTTGCGCAGTCCCACTGGCGCGATTTCCGCGCCTGTGCACTGTCTCCCTTGTCCGCGCCGGCCCCGACCCAACATGGTGCAGGAGTACAGGCGCCAACGTGGACGAAAGGAGGCCGGGAGACAGCGAGGCCAGCCCGCAGATCGGTGGGTCCCGATCGCAGGCCAGGCCACATCGGAGCCCCCAGGCCACATCGGAGCCCCCCCCCCCCCCCCCCCCCCCGGGTCAGATCCCACTCCCCCCCACAGACCACCTCTGACCCTTCAACGCAGAAGTCCCACCAGCTCAGAGCAGGTTAGAACGGCGCTGGTGGGACTCTGGGTTTTCTTTACGGCCGCTCGGCCCATCCGGGCTGGAGAATCATGGAGGGGCCGCGTAGAGCCCGACCACACCGGCCCCAATGGCGCCGATTCTCCGCTCTGCAGAGAATCTCGTTCCGGCGTCGGGGCGGAGTGGCGCAATTCGCGCAGCCTGCCGGCTGGAAGGATGGAAGGAAGGATCTCACAGCAGGCCCTGCCGCAGTCCACGAGGGGAAAGTCCGCAGAGTATCTGGATCCGCATACTAACCAGGGTATTCCAGTCAGCTGTATACCAACCAGGGCATTCCAGTCAGCTGTATACTAACCAGGGTATTCCAGTCAGCTGCACACTAACCAGGGTATTCCAGTCAGCTGTACACTAACCAGGGTATTCCAGCCAGTACTATCTATTCCCTACTACAGCTCCATTCCTTTTTACTCTGCACTACCCCCCCCCCCCCCCCCCCCCATTTGAATAGCTCCCTGCTCCATAATGCTGTGTTAAGTTTCTTCATGTTCCCTGCAGTTCCTGCCCACGTCCATACAAGCTTCCAGAACCTCAAACCTGTTGGCCAATTGCAAGGGCTGATGTTGGTCCATTGCTATGTTCTGGTTTGCTATACCTGCCTCTAGCAGAGTCACACCCTCCTGTACCTGACCACAAACAAATCTGAAGTGTGACTGCCTCCTGGAATAATGTGTCCAGGTAACTATCCCGCTCTCTTGTATCGCAGTGTCCAAAGCTCAGACTTCAGCTCATCCACTCTGAGTTGACGTGCCTTGAGCTACAGTCACCTATTGTGGATATAGGTGCCATGCGTAACACAAGTATCCACCCATCCCACATGCCACAGCTGCAACGTATCACCTGCCCTGACAATTTATAGTATTTTATTAATTAGATTTCAAGTTTGAAAATATCGCTCACCAAATATTTGAACTATAGATTTAGTATAACATTTATAACTCCCTGTACCAGATGATCCTACTGCCTAGTAAATCAATTCCTCTATCCCTACCCTGATCTGATACTCTTCGTCATCCACTTCCTGTTACAGTCACCTCATTTAATGTTTTTTTATTTCTTAGCTTAGAGAAGAGGAAAAATACTCACTAACCAATCAATTGTCTATTTCTGCATGCTGTCACACTAAGATTTTAGTCTTCCCACCATTAGCAGTTGTACATTCAGCCCTCAGCACCAAGATCTGGAATTCCCTTCGTAAACCCTGCTAAATTGCCCGTAGTGTCCTAATAAAAGTAAGGTTAAGGGGGGGGGTTGTTGGGTTACGGGTATAGGGTGGATACGTGGGTTGAGTAGGGTGATCATGGCTCGGCACAGCATTGAGGGCCGAAGGGCCTGTTCTGTGCTGTACTGTTCTATGTTCTATGTTCTAAACCCCTCTGGCTCTCTACAGCTCTCCTGCTTTTAAGACACCCTTTAAAAACCTTCCTTTTGAAAACATTTTGACTACTTGTCCCAATATCTCTCCGTCTGACTTGGCAGAAAATTCTATTGAATAATGCTCTTTTTAAATATAAATGGAGAGTACCCAATTATTTTTTCCCAATTCAGAGGCAATTTTAGCACGGCCAATCCACCGACACTGCACATCTTTGGATTGTGGGGGCGAAATCCACACAGACACTGGAAGAATGTGCAAACTCCACACGGACAGTGACCCGGGACTGTGATCGATAATAATAATCTTTATTGGTGTCACAAGTAGGCTTACATTAACACTGCAATGAAGTTACTGTAAAAATCCCCTAGTTGGCACACTCCGGCGCCTGTTCGGGAACACTGAGGGAGAATTTAGAATGTGTAATTCACCTAACAGCACGTCTTTCGGGAATTGTGTGAGGAAACCAGAATACCCGGAGGAAACACACGCAGACATGGGGAGAACGCGCAGACTCCGCACAGACAGTGACCCAAGCCGGGAATCGAACCTAGGTCATCGGCCCCATGAGGCAGCAATGCTATTCATGTGCCGCCCTGAATAATGCTCTTTGCAGTGCCTATAGTACCGTACCACATTGGAGGTGGCTACATAAATGCAAGTTGATGCTGTGTTGCTGATCAGGAATAACCAGATTAACGTGCGTGACAGATCAGAAATGGTCAAATGAGCAATACTGAACTTGCTGTAAACCAGCCAGCCGTATTGAAGTTGGGTATGCACTAACAAATATTTACATTGGAGGAGGATTTCTTTCAACCAGAATCTGGAACTCGCTGGCTGCCTGAAAAAGCAGTAGAGGTAGAAGCCCTTACCACATTGAGCAAATACTCAGATGTGCACTTGAAATGCTGTAATCCATAGGGCTACAGACCAAGAGCTGCAAAAAGGGATTAGGTTGAATAGCTGTTTTTCACGTGTTGCAGAATGATGGGCCAAATGGCCACCTTTTGATTGTAAACCTCTGTGATTCTATGTTGTTTGGTTTACAGTAAAAAGCTTATCAAACTCATTGCAGGTGCTACATTAGAATGAGAAGGTGTTGCCGAGTGTTGGATAATGTTGAGACAATAGTCTGTATTAGAACATATTCCCTATGGCCATTTCTGAGCAAGTAATGATACATTTTGCTCCAGAGCATTTGGTAAACTCCATAGTTGCAGACAAGCTTGGCTTTGACTGGGCCCATTTCCTGGCAACAGCCTTGTATGTCGTCACCAAGTTGCCAGTCAACATCTGCAGCTCAGAAAACTTCGGACAGGTTTCTACTCCCTCACCATGGATTTCATCCAAATCTTTACTCATGTATTGTAAATTTACTATTTGCTCATTTAAAAAACACAATTAGCAATACAAATATGTGCACTGCCCTATACTGATGTTGATGTTAAATAGTGGAGAACTGTCCCACAAGCTCTGAGCCCAATCACTCCAGGTGAATGTGGACATGTGTCTCCTCTCTTTAACAGCTCAAACTCATTAAATTGTCATGAAACTAAATTGTCCCACAATCTGGTGCTAACTATGTTAAATTAGCAATCTCCATAAGGGAGGAGTGAATGGGAAGTGGGAGGGATGTGTTGGTGCGGATGTGGTCACTCGTGGAATGTACAACACAAGAAATGTACAACATTCGAATAAACCTGCGGCCCAATTGAGGCATCCTGTGTTATTGCTGCATATTAACTTCTTCCCACTCATCTAACCCTGTCAACATGTCCTCCTATTCCCATCTCCCAAATTTCTTGATCTTGCCTTCCTTTCAATGCACTTACGCTCAACCACTCCGTGTGGCAGCCAGTTCCGCAACCTCACCGTTTTCCGGGTAAAATGTTTCCACCAAATTCCCAACTAAAGTTTTTATGACAACTTCATATTGATACGGGAAGGACTTCCAGTGGCATCATGTAGAGAGCAGTCCCACACAAGTGACTTCCCGCCAAAGACCTTCATTTAAGCCCTTTTTGCCTGGTTTTTGGAGGTGAATTGGGGTGGAATTGGGTCCGTTTAATGGATTAAGAAAGGAATGGCCAATAAATACAAAACTAGGCAGCTAAAAAATAAGGAATTGTCATTGGACATGAGGGCGGAATTCTCCGCAGGGGGCCGAATTCGTGAAGGCCGTCGTGAACTCGGCCGAGGTGCACGACGGCCTCGGAGCCCGCTCACCGCACCTAATTCACACCCACCCGGGGGGGCTAGGAGCGGGCCTCCGTCTTTCTCGGCAGCGACCTCGTCACGCCGAGAATGTGAAGTCATCCGCGCATGCTCGGGTTGCCTGTTCCAACCCACGCATGCGTGGATGACTTCATCAAGCAGACGGCACGAACCCGCGCATGCGCGGTGGCTGTCTTTTTCCTCAGCCGCCCGGCAAGACGTGGCGGATTGATCTTGCCGGGCGGCGGAGGGGAAAGAGTGCGTCCGTTTTGGACGCTGGCCCGACGATCGGTGGGCACTGATCGCGGGCCTGTCCCCTCCCGAGCACAGTCACAGTGCATCCGTCCCAATTGGGCCCCTAGATGCCCCAAACGGGCATCTGCCGCCCGTTTCACGCATGCAGAAACCAGCTGTGGTTGCTGCCGTGGTGAAACGGGCGTGAAGGGCCAGCCACTCGGCCCATCGGGCTCGGAGATCACCGTTCGCCGTGAAAAACGGCGAGCGGCGATTTTTCCGAGCCGGGGTGGGGGGGGGGGGGGGGGTTGTGAGAGAATCGCTGGGGGCGCTAGGGGGGCGTACAAAATGTTGGGAGGCCCTCCCACGATTCTCCCACGCCACGTGGGGAGCGGAGAATTCCACCCGGAAGCTCTGAGAATATTGTCTATTAAAAAAATGGCGGAGACTCCTGTAGCGACAGTGGCCACTCCACTAACCGCTGAGATGTTTCCAGGCGTCCTGGCAGGGGAACTTAAGAATCCACAGTGGATGATTGAGCAGTCTCTGTGGAAAGAGCAATTGAGGGGGCAATTTCCACTTTTGAATCGGCCTTGGCAAAAATGGATGAAGTAGTAAAGGCGCAGGGAGCAAAGCTAAAAGAGGTGGTGGCACTTTCAAGGTAAAGTGACCAGATCACCTCCCTGGAAGCGGAGATGGTGTGGGTGGCCGGTGGCAACAAGATATTAAATGCCAAGGTGGATGATTTGGAAACTCGCTCCGGGGGATGTTTGGACGTGGCGGCTTGATCTTGCGGGGCGGCGGAGGGGAAAGAGTGCGTCCCTTTGAGACGCCGGCCCGACGATCGGTGGACACCGATCGCGGGCCAGTCCCCTCCCGAGCACGGTCGTGGTGCTCATTCCCCTCTCCGCCTCCCACAAGCCACAAACCAGGTATTGGCGCCATGTTCACGCCGGCAGCGACCAGGTGTGGTTGCCGCTGGCGTGAACCGGTTGGGAACGGCAGGCCGCTCGGCCCATCCGGGTCGGAGAATCGTGGGCCGCCGTGAAAAATTTTGGGGGGGTGGGAGAATCGCGGGGGGTGCCAGAGCGGCCCTCCCGCGATTCTCCCACCCAGCGTGGGAGCGGAGAATCGCGCCCAATGTCTTTGAATCCTTCAGGGGTGTCAAAGACACTTTGGGCCTTTATGTAAAAATGAAATGAAACTTGCTTATTGTCACAAGTAGGCTTCAAATGAAGTTACTGTGAAAACCCCCTAGTCGCCACATTCCGGCGCCTGTTCGGGAAGGCTGGTACGGGAATTGAACCGTGCTGCTGGCCTCCCTTGGTCTGCTTTCAAAGCCAGCGAGTTAGCCGTGAGCTAAACCAGCCCATGGAGCAGATGGGGGAGGGGGTGGGTGGGGGGGGGGGGGGGGGCTGATGGTGGGGTGGCGATAGACAATGCTCCACATTTTGTGGATTTGGTTTTGGGGTTGGGCCCTGCTTGGTGCTCCGCGTGGAGGTTGGGGGTCGACGTTGTTGGCAAGATAAGGGAATCTGGGAGAGGGTCTTCTCCGCGATTGGGGAGTACATAGGTGTGAGGAGATTTTGCCTTCCAGTTTGTGGGAGGCTTTGAAGGCGGTCATTAGGGGGCAGATCATCTCTTCCAGGGCACATAAAGAGAAGAATGAAAGGGTGGAGAGGCAAAGGTTGGTGGATTCCATCCTCAAGGTGAATTCCCAATCCTCGCTTGGCCCGACGACGTCAAAGAAATTGCAGTTGGAATTTAGGCTGCTTTTGACAGGCAAGGCCGAGCGCCAGCTGCGACACTTGACATGGGCGAGGTGGGAGTTGTCATGTCTGCAATTGTATTTGTTGTGTAGTATGGTTTTATGGTGTTATTTTGAAAAGATTTTCTCCATAGAAATACTTTTAAAAAATAATTTATGAGGGATGGTAGTGACAATGTCACTGAACTAGTGATCCGAAGGTCTCGGTACCAGGGCTCAGTGACTCAAATGCCACCATGCAGCTGATGGAATTTACATAGAACATAGAACATAGAACGATACAGCGCAGTACAGGCCCTTCGGCCCTCGATGTTGCACCGACATGGAAAAAAAAAACTAAAGGCCATCTAACCTACACTATCCCCTTATCATCCATATGCTTATCCAATAAATTTTTAAATGCCCTCAATGTTGGCGAGTTCACTACTGTTGCAGGTAGGGCATTCCACGGCCTCACCACTCTTTGCGTAAAAAACCCACCTCTGACCTCTGTCCTATATCTATTACCCCTCAATTTAAGGCTATGTCCCCTCGTGCTAGCCACCTCCATCCGCGGGAGAAGGCTCTCGCTGTCCACCCTATCTAACCCTCTGATCATTTTGTATGCCTCTATTAAGTCACCTCTTAACCTTCTTCTCTCTAACGAAAACAACCTCAAGTCCATCAGCCTTTCCTCATAAGATTTTCCCTCCATACCAGGCAACATCCTGGTAAATCTCCTCTGCACCCGTTCCAAAGCTTCCACGTCCTTCCTATAATGAGGCGACCAGAACTGTACGCAATACTCCAAATGCGGCCGTACCAGAGTTTGGTACAGCTGCATCATGACCTCATGGCTCCGGAACTCAATCCCTCTACCAATAAAGGCCAACACACCATAGGCCTTCTTCACAACCCTATCAACCTGGGTGGCAACTTTCAGGGATCTATGTACATGGACACCGAGATCCCTCTGCTCATCCACACTACCAAGAATTTTACCATTAGCCAAATATTCCGCATTCCTGTTATTCTTTCCAAAGTGAATCACCTCACACTTCTCCACATTAAACTCCATTTGCCACCTCTCAGCCCAGCTCTGCAGCTTATCTATGTCCCTCTGTAACCTGCAACATCCTTCCGCACTGTCTACAACTCCACCGACTTTTGTGTCGTCTGCAAATTTACTCACCCATCCTTCTGCGCCCTCCTCTAGGTCATTTATAAAAATGACAAACAGCAACGGCCCCAGAACAGATCCTTGTGGTACGCCACTCGTAACTGAACTCCATTCTGAACATTTCCCATCAACTACCACTCTCTGTCTTCTTTCAACTAGCCAATTTCTGATCCACATCTCTAAATCACCCTCAATCCCCAGCCTCCGTATTTTCTGCAATAGCCGACCGTGGGGAACCTTATCAAACGCTTTACTGAAATCCATATACACCACATCAACTGCTCTACCCTCGTCTACCTGTTCAGTCACCTTCTCAAAGAACTCGATAAGGTTTGTGAGGCATGACCTACCCTTCACAAAACCATGCTGACTATCCCTAATCATATTATTCCTATCTAGATGATTATAAATCGTATCTTTTATAATCCTCTCCAAGACTTTACCCACCACAGACGTTAGGCTCACCGGCCTATAGTTACCGGGGTTATCTCTACTCCCCTTCTTGAACAAAGGGACCACATTTGCTATCCTCCAGTCCTCTGGCACTATTCCTGTAGCCAATGATGACCTAAAAATCAAAGCCAAAGGCTCAGCAATCTCTTCCCTGGCTTCCCAGAGAATCCTAGGATAAATCCCATCCGGCCCCGGGGACTTATCTATTTTCACCTTGTCCAGAATTGCCAACACTTCTTCCCTACGCACCTCAATGCCATCTATTCTAATAGCCTGGGTCTCAGCATTCTCCTCCACAATATTATCTTTTTCTTGAGTGAATACTGACGAAAAGTATTCATTTAGTATCTCGCTTATCTCCTCAGCCTCCACACACAACTTCCCACCACTGTCCTTGACTGGCCCTACTCTTACCCTAGTCATTCTTTTATTCCTGACATACCTATAGAAAGCTTTTGGGTTTTCCTTGATCCTACCTGCCAAAGACTTCTCATGTCCCCTCCTTGCTCGTCTCAGCTCTCTCTTTAGATCCTTCCTCGCTTCCTTGTAACTATCAAGCGCCCCAACTGAAACTTCACGCCTCATCTTCACATAGGCCTCCTTCTTCCTCTTAACAAGAGATTCCACTTCTTTGGTAAACCACGGTTCCCTCGCTCGACCCCTTCCTCCCTGCCTGACTGGTATGTACTTATCAAGAACATGCAATAGCTGTTCCTTGAACAAGCTCCACATATCCAGTGTGCCCAACCCTTGCAGCCTACTTCTCCAACCAACACATCCTAAGTCATGTCTAATGGCATCATAATTGCCCTTCCCCCAGCTATAACTCTTGCTCTGCGGGGTATACTTATCCCTTTCCATCACTAACGTAAAGGTCACCGAATTGTGGTCACTGTCTCCAAAGTGTTCACCTACCTCCAGATCTAACACCTGGCCTGGTTCATTACCCAAAACCAAATCCAAAGTGGCCTCACCTCTTGTTGGCCTGTCAACATATTGTGTCAGAAAACCCTCCTGCACACATTGTACAAAGAACGACCCATCCAATGTACTCGAACTATATCTTTTCCAGTCAATATTAGGAAAGTTAAAGTCTCCCATAACAACTACCCTGTTACTTTCGCTCTTTTCCAGAATCATCTTCGCCATCCTTTCCTCTACATCTCTAGAACTATTAGGTGGCCTATAGAAAACTCCCAACAGGGTGACCTCTCCTTTCCTGTTTCTAACCTCAGCCCATACTACCTCGGAAGAAGAGTCCCCACCTTGCATCCTTTCTACCACCGTAATACTGTCCTTGACTAGCAGCGCCACACCTCCCCCTCTTTTGCCCCCTTCTCTGACCTTACTAAAGCACCTAAACCCCGGAACCTGCAACAACCATTCCTGTCCCTGCTCTATCCATGTCTCTGAAATGGCCACAACATCGAAGTCCCAGGTACCTACCCATGCTGCCAGTTCCCCTACCTTATTTCGTATACTCCTGGCATTGAAATAGACACACTTCAAACCACAGACCTGAACACTGCCGCCGCCCTCCTGCTAATTTATATACAATCAATCAACTGAGACACAGTGGTTAGCACTGCTGCCTCAGAGCGCCAGGGTCCCGGGTTCAATTCCGGCCTCGGGTGACTGTGTGGAGTTTGCAAATTCTCCCCGTGTCTGTGTGGGTTTCCTCCGGGTGCTCCGGTTTCCTCCCACAGTCCAAAGATTTACAGGGAAGGTGGACTGGCCAAGATAAATTGTCCCTTCGTGTTCAAAAGGTTAGGCAGGTATGGGGTGGGGGTCTGGATCTGGGTAGGGTGATCTTTCGGAGCATCGGTGGTAACTCAGCGGACCTGAAAGCTGGTGCGGATCGCACTTCCAGCTGCGATTACTGACTGCCCAATTAACGGCCACTGGGAAAAGGGGAGGGTGGGCACCGAGAAAAGGTGGAATGCAGTCTGGCACTTCTAATCAGCTCCCCCAGGGGGACAGTCCCTGCAGAGCTGTACCAGGGAGCTGCTGACCTGTAAAAAAACATACACAAGGGCAGTAAGGTGGCGCAGTGGGTTAGCACTGCGGCCTCACGCCGCCGAGATCCCAGATACAATCCCGGCTCTGGGTCACTGTCCCTGTGGAGTTTGCATATTCTCCGTGTGTTTGCGTGGGTTTCGCCCCCTCAACCCAAAAATGTGCAGGCTAGATGGATTGGCCACGCTAAATTGCCCCTTGATTGGAAAAAAATAATTGGGTACTCTAAATTTATAAAAACATACAGTACCCAAGGACTGTTCAGGCATCTCATTCAAACACAAACCACAGTCTCTAGACACCTTTTAAACATTTTATTTCAGCCCCAGCATTTCATCTCATCCTGGATCGAGGTTGAAGCCAAAGGTTAAAGGTCGCCTGGACAATCGGTCCACCCGCCAATCATAAAAGTAGACGGGCCTCGTAATATTATAAGAACATAAGAACATAAGAACTAGGAGCAGGAGTAGGCCATCTGGCCCCTCGAGCCTGCTCCGCCATTCAATTAGATCATGGCTGATCTTTTGTGGACTCAGCTCCACTTTCCGGCCCGAACACCATAACCCTTAATCCCTTTATTCTTCAAAAAACTATCTATCTTTATCTTAAAAACATGTAATGAAGGAGCCTCAACTGCTTCACTAGGCAAGGAATTCCATAGATTCACAACCCTTTGGGTGAAGAAGTTCCTCCTAAACTCAGTCCTAAATCTACTTCCCCTTATTTTGAGGCTATATCCCCTAGTTCTGCTGTCACCCGCCAGTGGAAACAACCTGCCCGCATCTGTCCTATCTATTCCCTTCATAATTTTAAATGTTTCTATAAGATCCCCCCTCATCCTTCTAAATTCCAACGAGTACAGTCCCAGTAATATTGCATTCAACAGGCCCTTTAATGGGTTAAATTGCCCGCTTGATTGTCAGTGGGCGCGCTTCCAAATCTCGTGTGCGCCCTGACCAAAATATTGTTAGAGTGCGTGATGACATTAGGACAAGCTTGACATCTTCCCGCACAATTTCACGCATTCCAGGTCAGGCCCAAACAACATAGAACTCTGGCCTATATCTCGCACACTATGAAGAGTAGAACTCTGAACAGCCTTTAGTTTGGTCCAACCAAGGTTCCAAAAAGTTTAATATAACTAACACTTTTCTATTCTTCCCTCTAGAAATTTAGTTGATGAGCCGTAAAACAGAGCACGAGATCTGATTCTGATCTCTGCTATAATCACAATGAGATAAACATGGTGCTGTCACTGGACGTCAGACGGGAACTGCCTCTTTTTTTACATTTCTGTACAGCTGTGACTTAAAACCCAGATAGGTTGCAACTACGCAAGCATTCATTAATATAATAAACATTGGAGACAATAGAAATAATATGTTTTCCATGTGCTAGTTTATATGACAACAATTTAGTTTGGTTAGGTGTTGGGATTAGGAAGGCCCTCAGGGGGATTTTACCCAAGTTAACCTCGCAGTTACACAACAAATAAAGAACAGGTTCCCAAAGTGCAGCTGATCTGACAAAATTCTTTCTCTCAGCTGTTGAGCCTGGATTTGTCAAAGGGAATATTCAAAGCTGTCGAGTTATTTAGTGAGCTGGAGAATGAAAACAACCAGACTGGCTTGGCACCTTCACAATCCAGGTAGATCCAACTGGGCTTGCCAATGCTAAATAAGTGGTGTGAATGTTGGACCAGACCATCATGTCCAACAAATGGTTAATGTTATTACATTTGACATGGGGTGCAGTTGTATGACCTCGTTGCGTATGACACCGTGACATGACAAAGCCGTTGAATCTCACGAGAGGCCACTCACAGATTGATGATGCTCGGGATGCCTCGCGAAATCTAATGAGATCTCAAACGACATCGCCATCTGGATCTCACCCTTACTGGACAGGATCCAGATTTGCGTATTTAAGTGAACAGTTAGCTACACTTAAATATGTCTACATTTGAGTCCCCCAGAATCAAACGTGAACCAGGCACTTGGTGGTGGGGGAGGGGGGAGGAGGGTGAAGGCCAACTTGGCAAGGTGGAACAACCTCCTTCTGTCATTAGCGGGCCGGGTACAGGCAGTTAAAATGAATGTGCTATCGTGATTTCTGTCCCTATTTCAGTGCCTACCGGGGTTGAGGGCGCTGGTAATGGCGCCATTCCCGATAGCCCCGGGAAAGTATTCGGTGAGACCGTTGGTGGTGGCAAAAATCTGGAGGCAGTTTAGGCAGCAATGAAACTGGGGACCAGGTCTGGGGGGGATGCCAATTCGGGAGAATCATAGGATTGAGGTTTCGGAGATGGGAGGAGAGGGGGGATTAAGGTAAAAAAAGATCTGTTCCTGGTGGGAGGATTTGCGAGTTTGGAGGAGCTGCGAGAGAAGTTCAGGCTGGCGCAGGAGGAAGGGTTTAGGTACCTACATGTCCGGGATTTTGCAAGGAAGGATTTCCCGACCTTCCGAATATCACCGCCCCTCATATTGTTGGAGGCGGTACTGTTGGCGGAGGGTTAGAGAAGGGGGTGGAATCAGCGATCTATGGGAGGATTCTGGAGGAGGATGGGGTGTCCATGGAGGGGGTTAAGGTGAATTGGGAGGAACAGTTGGCGGGGGGAACGACGATGGAAGATGGTTTGTGGTGTGAGGTGCTGCGAAGCATGAATGCCTCAACCTCATGCGGGAGGTTGGGGCTGATACAATTGAAGCTCGCGTAAAGGACGCACCTCACAAAAGCAAAGATGAGCTGGCTCTTTGAGTGGGTGGAGGATGTCTGAGTAAGGGACCCGCAAACCATTTGTATATGTTTTGGTCCTGCCCAAAGCTGGAAAGGTATTGGAGGGAATTTTTTATCATAGAGTTTACAATGCAGACGGAGACCTTCTGCCCATCGAGCCTACACCGGCCCTTGGAAAGAGCGCCCTACCCAAGCCCACACCTCCACCCTATCCCCGTAACCCAGTAACACCACCTAATCATTTTGGACATGACAAGCAATTTAGCATGGCAATTTACCTAAACTGCACATCTTTAGACTGTGGGAGGAAACCGGACACCCGGAGGAAATGCAGGCAGACACGGGGAGAACATACAACAACTGCACAGTTAACACCATCTCGGGGGGTACTGCATATGGATTTGGAGCCTGGTTCCCCAGAGGCCATTTTCGTGGTGCGGGGGGCAGACATTTGGCCTTCACCTCACTTATTGCTCATAGACAGGTCCTGATGGGGTGGAGGTCAGCTTCTCTGTCCTGTGCCTCGGCGTGGGCGTTGGATCTGCTAGAATTTTTGGCTTTGGAAAAGGTTAAGTTTGAGTTAAGGGAGGGTGAAAGAGGGGTTCTACAATTTTCGGGGTTTGTTTATCATGCACCTTCGGGAGATGGTTGCCATTGATTGCTGGCGATGGGGGGAGGGAGGGGGGTTTTGTTTGTTTTTTGTTTTTTTTAAACGTACGAGTCGATGTTTTAGGTTTTATGTTGGTGGGGTTTCTTGGGGCGTTGATTGTTGACAGGCCCCACATGTTGCAGGAAAGCCTTTTCCATTCTGCCAGTCTTTGTGTATTACTGTTTCCCCTCCACAAATCAGAAGAGCATATAAATTTGGAGCAAGAGTAGTCCCTCGAGCCGCTCAATAAGATGAGGCAGGATTTGTCGGCCTCCCAGTTGTGTTTTTCCCAGCAGCGGGAGACGACACGTTGTTCACTGGTGGTGAGATTCTCTGCTCCCACTGCTGTCAATAGGAATTTGTACTGAAGCCGCCAGGAAACCCATGGGCGGGGTGCGCTGCCGGCGGTATCAGGGAATTCTGGCCGAATCAGAGTTTTACAGCACTTAAAGAGTCCCTGCGGCCCATCGTGTCTGCCCACCATCAAGCACCTATGTATTTTAATCCCAATTTCTAGGACTTGGTCCATAACCTTGCATGCTATGGAATTTCAAGTGCTCATCTAAATACTTTTAAAATGTTGTGAGGCTGCCTCTACCATCCTTTCAGGCAGCGAGTTCCAGATTCCTACCAGCTTCCGAGTGAAAAACGTTTCCTCAAAACCCCTCTAAATCTCCAATCCCTGACCGTAAATCATGGTAATCTGATTTTAACCTCAACACCACCTTCTCTCCCACCCCTGATAATATTTTACCCCCTTGCTTATCAGGAATCCACCTAGCTCTGCCTTAAAAATATTCAAAGACTCAACCTCCACCACCTGTGAGGAAGAGAGTTCCAGAGACTCACAACTCTCAGAGAAAAAATAATTCTCCTCACCTCAGTCTTAACTGGGTGACCCCTTGAGTTGGATTCTCTGCTGTTGGGATTCTCCGTTGCGCCAGCAGCGCACCCACGTCCGGGGAATCCCGCCCCTTATTTTTAAACAGTGACCCCTAGTTCTAGATTCTTACACTGGAGGAAATATACTCTCCACATCCACCCTGCCAAAACGCTCAGGTTCTTACGCTTCAATCCAGCTCTGGAACTTTCTCTTCCATTCCATTGTACCCAATACTAGTTTGTTTTGTATTCCAACAAGGACACAGTGCCGCACCTCATTCTCAGACATGAGTTGGAACAGGTAGGAAACACAAAGGTAGGGGAACATTAAGGGCATTGTAGCCAGAACATAATTTGTTTTAATATAAAAATTCAAAGGAGAGGAAACTATCATAGATGAAAGTATTTGGCTGGAAATCAGTCAATTTTAATGAGATGAGGAGGAACTAACATGGAGGATCTGGAAAGTGATCAGAGGTGACTTGACAAACAGTGGAAAGTATTGAAGTCGGAGATGATTTTGTGTGTAGACTAGATAAAGGCAGGAAATATGATGCAGCAAAAAGCGGTAGTGCCTTGGATAATTACAGAAATTCATTCACATGAGACATGAATAATGAGGTCACAAATTAAGCATGAGTAGCACAAAAGATAGTTCATCAGAAAATATAGAGCGAGGAAGCACAAATGATTAGAAAGACTGAGAGGATATGAGGAAAGATGCAAATAACCAAAGGAAGGATTTTATAAACCATATAATTATTTTTTAAAAAAGGAAGGGTACAGATGAAAAAGGACATTTTTTTGTGGAGGAGGAAGAGATGATGGAGAAATTAAATGCACAGTTTGCCTCAATATTACAATTAAAAATGAATAGGCGCAAAAAGGTGTTGCTGGAAAAAGAGACAGGTTGGAAAAACAGTCGTGAAAAATTGATGGAACTGACGATGAGTGTCAATGATATAGGCAGCAATCACTCATCAGGGAGTTTATTTATTAATTCTAGGCACATGTGAACATATACACTTTTCAAAAATTATTTTTATAAATTTAGAGTACCCAATTCCTTTATTCAAATCAAGGAGCAATTTAGCGTGGCCAATCCACCTACCCTGCATATCTTTTTGGGCTGTGGGGGTGAGACCCACACAGATGCAGGGAGAATGTGCAAACTCCACACGGACAGTGACCCCTGACCAGGATCGAATACGGGTCCTTGGCGCCACACGGCAGCAGTGCTAACTACTGCATCGCCATGCCACCCTATGTGAACATATATACATGGATCAAAAGCTACGGGACATCAGCAGCAGAGGTATATGAACTGTGCTCTGCTCCAGGCTAAAGTGAAATTGAGGCTGGATCACGTGACACACTTCCCTTAAAGTGATGTCATGCAGCTATCCCTTCTCGGCATGTTACAACAGAAGTCAAACTATAAAATCATTGGATCCCGGAATGCTGGAGGGGATTCAGAGAGGAAATAGCAAAGGCTCAAATCTTTCAAACGTCTTTGCATTTAGAAGACGTGCTGGATGACCAGAGAGCTGTCAATGTAACATCTCCCTTCAATAGAGACAGTGTAAAAAAATGAGGGAAAAGAGACCATAATCAAATTGATGTACCAGCTTCCCAGCCTCATGTCTCAAAACATCTTCCAGCAAATGAAGTACTTTTCTGAACAACAATCATTGCTGTAATGTAGCCAAATACAATAACTATTTTGTGTGCAGCATGGTCCCACAGCAATGAGATCAATGTGCAGTTACTCAGCTATACTGATGTTGCCTGTGGGATAAGTGCTTGCACGAAGAACTTGGTGATTTTCATTTCACACATATCCATCGGAGTATTTGCATCCACCTCAAAGACTTGATTTAAACTCATGATTGGGATGGCATCATTGACGGTGTAGAAGTTACTCAATGCTCCGACGTAGCCAGAGGCCCAGATTATGCATGCAAGTCTCCAACTCAAGAATGGAGCATTTCTACTGTGACATTGCTAACACTTCACCCTATGCTGGGTGGTTATCCTATGAGGAGCTTGTTTAGCACACTGGGCTAAATCGCTGGCTTTTAAAGCAGACCAAGGCAGGCCAGCAGCACCGTTCAATTCCCGTACCAGCCTCCCTGAACAGGCGCCGGAATGTGGCGACTAGGGGCTTTTCACAGTAACTTCATTTGAAGCCTACCTGTGACAATAAGCGATTTTCATTTCATTTCATTTCATTTTTCATGCAACCAATTACCATTCGGTAGGCTTCTAATGGCTGTAAAATTGACAAAATTGCTACTCAAAATGACACAGGAAGGTAACTGACAAAGCGTTGTAAAAGGCAAGTCACATCTGCCGAGTTTAATAGGGGTTTTGTGAATTAATGAAGTTTCAGCATGGAGCGGCATGGTGGCACAGTGCTTAGCACTGCTGCCTCACAGCGCCAGGAACCCGGGTTCGATTCCCGGCTTGGGTCACTGTCGGTGTGCAGTTTGTACTTTTTCCCTGTGTCTGCGTGGGATTCTTCCGGGTTCTCCGGTTTCCTCCCACAGTCCAAAGATGCGCAGGTTAGGTGAACTGGCCATGGTAGGTTGTCACTTAGTGTCGAGGGATGTGCAGTTGGGTTACAGAAATAGAAGAGAAGTGGGTATGGGAGTCGATGCAGACATAATGGGCCTAGTGGCCTCCTTCTGCACCGTAGGGATTCTATGAGTCGATGAAAACTGGTTGATAACATTAATACCCACATGATAGCAAGCATGCCTACCAGGATGAGAAGTTCATTCAAAGTCAGGATAAAGGGAGAGGTACAAGCAACAAAATCTGATCAGTTTTGCATCCATTGTTCCTCTCAATATATTTCAAAGCCAATCTGAAGTTCAGCACAGAGGGTAGAGCATCAACAATAAAAATAGAGAGCGTGATTACCTGGGGAGAGGAATGGAGATGACTTGGGATGAACACAGATAATTTTGTCAATTGGGCAGGTGAGATTCAATGCAGCAAAATGTGGTGTGAATGAATTTGAAATGAAGCACGAAAACACGCTCGGGATGGTAACATTTCAAATTGAGTAGCGATAGGGAAGGACTCAGGGTTTCCGAAACATGAACTTGTTAAAGTGGGAGGACAAGTTGAGAAACAAAATTAAAAATCTGGGGCGCATGTTCATAATAAGTAGGTTTGCAGAGTACAGAGCTAATGTCAAACCTGTACAAACCATTGCAAAAGATTGTATCGGCTGAATTAAATGGATGGTAAACCCATCTGGGAAAGAAGAGATTCACCAAGATAAAACAAAGGATAAGAGGTTCTATTCCATTACAGACACATTGGGCTGAATGGCCTCCTTTCGAACTTCATGATTCGATGAGAAGAGAAAGAGTTTGTCTTGTTGGAAAGAGAAGTTTAAGAGGAAACCTGATACAACTGTCCCACATAATTAAATGGTTTTTTTAATATACATTTTAAGTACCCAATTCTTTTTGTTCCAATTAAGGGGCAATGTGTAGCGTTGCCAATCCACCACCCCGGCACAGCTTTGGGTTGTGGGGGTGAAACCCATGTAGACACGGAGATAATGTGCAAACACCATACAGACAGTGACCCAGGGCCAGGATCAAACCCGGGTCCTTGGCACCGTATAATGAAATGTTTTGATAAGCTAAACTAGGAGGAGCTATTCAACTGGTTGATGATCAGAAATTAGCGATGATCAATTTAAGACTGTCCCTGAAGGATAAAGAGAAACAACAGGAGAATTGGTTTAACAAAGGCAATTGTTAGGGTATGGAATGCTCGACAAGAGGCTACGATAGCTTTCAAAAGTGCAGTGGATTTGGAAGAAAAATGTTGAAGGGCATGGGGAAAGGGAGTGGAAATTAATGAATACATCTTTCGGAGAGTTGGGTCAGGTATAATCAACACTAAAACAGGCCAACATACCACTGGTTATGTTCCACAGAAGCCTCTTCCCACACTTCGTCCTCTAACTCTATCAACATACCCCTCCTGTTCCTTCCTCTCTTATGTCCTTAGCTACCTTCCCATTAAATGATCTGGATGTGGAGGCTTTTGAGAGGTTGCAGAGGAGGTTTACCAGGATGTTGCCTGGTCTGATGGGTGTTAGCTATGCGGAGAGGCTGAATAGGCTTGTACTGTTTTCATTAGAATGACGGAGTTGAGGGGTGACCTGATCGAAGTCCACAAGATTATGAGGGGCATGGATAGAGTGGATGGGCAGGCACTCTTTCCCAGGGTGGAGAGTTCAGTCGCCAGTGGCATAGGTCTAAGTCCATGGGACAAGGTTTAGAGGATATGTGCGAGGCAGGGTTTTTGCGCAGAGGGTGGAATGCATTGCCAGGGGAGGTTGTGGAAGCAGATACATTAACAGCGTTCAAAAGGCATCTTGGCAAATAATTGGATAGGATGGGAATAGAGGGATACGGCACAAGGAAGTGCTGAGGGTTTTGGCCAAGGTTGGTATCATGACCGTTACAGGCTTGGAGGGCCAAAAGGCCTGTTCCGTGCTGTATTATTCTTTGTTCTTTGTTCTTAACCACTTGTGGTACATCATGGATGCATTCTTTCCCCTTATCTTTTTGGTTTCTACGCAGGAGGCATTGGATGGTGATATTCGAATGGTAAATGTGGGAGGGCGTAGGATAACCGATTTGAGGCAGGATGCCAACAGAGTCTTTCTTAATTGCTGGAACCTGAAAGAGCTGAAAGAAATCGTGAACAAAGTATACAAGGCAGGGGAAAAAAAATCTACAACCAAATGTTAAAAATCTCAAACCATGGGAGTCAAAAACGTGGCACAGAATCAGGAAATAAATTAAATTTGACCATGGGGGTGCAGAAATAGTCACTGCGTTTACCTATCTGGGACGCGAAACAATGACATAGAAAAGATGACGCTGGAAGGAATGGTAGAGGGTGAACATTATGTTGGTCGGCCAAAGACCAGATGGAGTGATGGCATCATGGAATTAACGAGATTGAGTTTCACACGAGCAGAGAGTGATGCAAGATTGATGCAGCTGGAGAAGAGACCATGTTGCAACTCAGCCTCCTGAGTTATCTACACCAACACCATCACCACTTGTGGTAGCATTCTAAACCCTCTCTGGGTAAAGACGTTTCTCTTGAATTCCTAATTGAGTTGTTCATGGAGTCTTGGAGTATTTTTGGCACGATTCCTGGTCTCTCCAGCAAGGGGAAATATCGGGAGTGATTGAACCAAAAGTAAAAAAGTCCATTCTGGGAAGCATTGTTCCCAGCACTTGTAGCACTAGGAAAGACCCCGCTATCTAACAGCACTCTTTTATTTTGGGACTTGACGGGGAACGCCTTGCCAAGGCTGCACTCAGTCCGATATCCTACAGAGGAGCTCCAACGAGCAGAGCTCCTCACTGCAGGAAGAGATCAAAGCGCCATTTTTAAATGGAGTCCCAATTGAACGATCTGCTGACGCAATCCCCGGACACCCCCTTTTAGGGGGCCTCCGAGCCTAACTCACAGAAGCAGGGCATAATACTATTCTTTATTAATTAGGCTTACATTAACACTGCGATGAGTGGGCAGCATGGAAGCATAGTGGTTAGCACAGCACCAAGGACCCAGGTTCAATTCCCGGCATGGGTCACTGACTGTGCGGAGCCTGCACGCTGTCCCCGTGTCTGCGTGGATTTCCTCCAGGTGCTCCTGTTTCATATAGAACATAGAACAGTACAGCACAGAACAGGCCCTTCAGCCCTCGATGTTGTGCCGAGCAATGATCACCCTACTCAAACCCACATATCCACCCTATACCCGTAACCCAACAACCCCCCCTTAACCTTACTTTTTAGGACACTACGGGCAATTTAGCATGGCCAATCCACCTAACCCGCACATCTTTGGACTGTGGGAGGAAACCGGAGCACCCGGAGGAAACCCACGCACACACGGGGAGGACGTGCAGACTCCGCACAGACAGTGACCCAGCCGGGAATCGAACCTGGGACCCTGGAGCTGTGAAGCAATTATGCTAACCACCATGCTACCGTGCTGCCTGCCTTTCTTCGCACAAGCCCCGAAAGACATGCTTGTTAGGTGAATTGGAAATTCTGAATTCTCCCTCTGTGTCCCCAAACAGGTGCTGGAGAGGGGAGAAGCTTTTCACAGGAACTTCACTGAAGTGTTAATGTAAGCCTACTTGTGACAATAATATTATTATCATACATTACTGTGAAAATCCCAGAGTCGCCACACTCCTGCACCTGTTCGAGTGCACGGAGGGAGAATTCAGAATATCCAATTCACCTAACAGCACATCTTTCGGGACTTGTGGGAGGGGCTGGTTTAGCACAGGAATGGAATTCTCCCTTGCCCCCGCTGGCGAGTTCAATGGCTGGTGGGGGAATGGGAGGGAATAATTCAACGGCAGCCAAAAATCAGGTTTACACCAGCATGAATTTCCCATGAGATTATTTGGGTGCCTACCTTGGCAGATCAGGAAACTCGGGAGGCCGCCATGAAACTGATTGGATGCAGACCCGACTGGAATCTTCCTCCCAGACCTGATTCTACTTGCACCACCAGGGGGAAAAGACACCAATCCGGAACACATCCAGAACAGCGTAGCGTGCGGAGGCGGCACCTATCTGAACAATGCTTGGGGCTGCTTCTTGAGTTCAGGGTGGTGGCCACCGGCAACCTTGCAGCCCGGAGCACCACAGCAGTGGCTGGGGCATCAACAGGTGAATCTTCCTGATTCAGTGTCATTGAGGAAGTCTGGAGCAGAATGTTCTTAGAAACCCACCTTCTTTTTCAAGAGGTCCACCTTTCTTCAACGATGGGCCAATAATGTTGGGCACCTTTTAAATATGGCACCCAGATAAGACAGCGGGGACTATGCCATCATGCCCACCCTGCCATGGATATGGTGCTACACCCCTAGGTGCATAACTAATGAAGTCAGAGTCAGAAGCTTGGTTTTCCAGCAGCCTCCACAATGGGAAACACTCAGGGCTGGATTCTCCGTTTCTGGGACTATGTCCCCACGCTGTTGTGAAAACTGTGGCCTTTCACGCCAGAAAAACTGGCGTCAAAAGGCCACATATTCACAGCCCTGCAGGGTGCCAGCAGAGACCCGACATGAAGCTCACAGCTCCAGCTGCAGATACGGGCCCCCGTACGTCTGGGTCAAAGGCCATGCATGCGCACAGCGGCGACCTCCAGCGGCCGTGCCATGCTCAATGGCGGACTCAGACCGTGGAGCTAGACCGCGTAAATAGTGTCCCCGGTCCCGTTTGAGGCCCCCCCCCCCCCCCCCCCCCCCCCCCCCCTCCCCGTCCTCCGATCGGCCCACCCCGGACATGGCAGCTGGGCACTGAGTCCGCAGCCGCCAAACGGGTATCTCAAACGGCAGGACCAGATTAGATCCATGTCCGGGACTTTGTCCGGTCGGGCTCGGAGACTGGCCTCTGGCAATGGCTGCAGGTGGGTGACAGGCAGCATACTTCCCGGAAAAGTTGCTTTTCGGAGGCCGGAGAATCGAGGAACTGGCACCGGTCCCGATTCCATGAGTGGAAATGGATTCTCTGCCACTGCGCCGAACGCGATTTTGGCGTCGGGGCGTGGAGAATCCAGCCCTCCATCTTTCCTCCCCGTTACAGGATTTAGACCTGGATGAGAGAATTCTGCGAAACATTTCTATGAAGTCCAATAATATCTCAATTGTGAGCTAACCAAAACTATGATACAACTTTCCTGCTTTTTGATTGTACCCCTCCAGGAATGCTCCCCATTGCGCTTATTGCTTTTCTAATGTCATTAGCAACCTGTGTCACTATTTTTATTGATTTGTGTATCTGTACTCCAGATCCTTCTGCCCCTTCCGTCCATACATGTTTTCCCAAGCAGCATGTGAACTTCACATTTGGCAGGATAGCCTTGTTCCAGAATTGTGGAGAATCACATTCCCTCCTCCCGTGACTCTCATTGCAAGGCTGGGATTTGCAGCATTGTGATACGGAGACTTGGTTGATCTCGTCTCCCTCATGGTAATCAAGAATCAGTCAGCCTCGCACCACGAAGAGTTCTCAGACAGGTAGTGGTGCGTTATTAGACAGGGTACTTGCCTGAAGATGAGGATGATCTTATTTCATCTATTTTCAAGCTATGGTGCAATTTTTGTCAAGTATTTGAGATAAGATTACTGTATTGATGAGCTTGCAGCTGCCACTTTAATTTTGTCAGGTCAATTCTGTTACAAAATCACTAATATTAAAAGCGTAAGTAATCATGCATGATTGATTCGACTCAATATTTGGCCTGGCGTAATGATTGGTATTACCCCTTGACTGGCTGTGTGTGAACATACGCTTCAAGCATGTCTACATCTCAAGCAGGATTAAAATATTAAAATCTCCAACTTTATCGTACCTCATCATCTCATTCTTTTCAATCATGTCGGTGGCTCTTATTATGAGCCTTGTGGCTTCACCTGCATATTTTAATAAAGTTTACATTTTATCTATGTGCTGATCACAGCTTCTAAGTGCTTTTCTGATGTAGAAATTCACGTTTGATATTTTTTGATATTTTTCCCTCGGAAAGTCTGCCAGCTGTGAGGAAGAAAGCAACAGAGTCCGAGAAATGACTGGAATTGAGTTTTCCCACTGTGGTTAACAATCAGACATATCGATCAAATGCGCCACTAGTCACCAAGTTGAAGGAGAGATTGTTTCCATGTCTTAAAGCATATTGCAGCCAAGAAAATACTTTTATTGTGGAGTCGCTGTTGGAATATGTGAATTGCAGCAGCCAATTTGTGCCCAGCAGGATCCCACACACAACAGTGTGACAATGCCCAAATGATTTACATGAGGCATTGGTTGAGGGATATATATTGGTGAAGACAACACTGAGCAGAGGTGGAAAATAATCTGCTGCTTCTCCTGACAATCACCAGTACTAGGGATTTCCGACTCTGAATGTCCGGGGTTAACCAGTATTAGGAATTCCTCCTCCAAGCACCATCTCAAGCAGCCCGGGAGAACAGGGGAGAACAGGGGTTTAAGTTTTATGCCACAGAGAATAAAAGTTTCCAACTATGCCCAATCCACAGGCTGACATCACCAACTGCTTCTCATCTCTGGCTTAATGATGTCTCCCGACCACTACGGCAGAGAGCTGTGACACGTATAGAGCAGAGCGCGGAGGAGACTGTTGGGAATCAGAGACTGATATCTGGGAGAATATTAGTATATGTATGACAGTGGTGGGGGTTCTTAAAGCAGAGGGAGAGACAGACAGGCAGAGATACTGAGAAATGGCCGATTGGAAAGAAGAGAGGACCCGGTGAGGTATTCTATGAGGTATCCTATAGGTATTCTTGTTGCTGAGTAAATGTCTTTTATTTAACTTGCCGGGCTTCCCTTCTTTTATTAAAGTCATTAAAATATTTGAGATGGAAAATAAAGGCTGTTTTACCGAGAGTCAAAAAACATCCAATCAGTCAGTAAACTAGTTCATCAACTTCCCAGCTGACATGGGAAGGCAGCTCCCCATGAAAATGGTCATCCCAGGCAACCAACAGCAGGAGTGAGGGGATAGAGCAACTGGAAGCTTTGAGGAAATGACCGAACCAGAGAGACTGGGAAATGGGGGTTTGGGGAGAGTGAGAGACTGGGAAAGCAGGGTTCAGGGGAACCAGGGAAACTGGGCAATGAGGACTTGGGGAGAGTGATGGAGGTGAAGGAAAAGGGACTGGAGGAGTGATGGGAACTGGGGAATGCGGGTGTCTGGAATATTAAAACTGGAAGTGATTTAATAATCAACCTTTGGGAATTAGCCTGAGGTTTCCAAGAATTGGAACCTGAGAGTGTAACCTGCGAGCAAAAACAAAAATCACAGGAACATTAAATAATTGTGAGGTTTTTTTTCACACTTTGTTTATTAGTTGTAATAACCTGCACGGGACTCTTACAGCTGGGGATGGTTGTTTCCCCGTGCTCATTGGAACTGTGAGCTCCTCTGCTGTGGGCAGGGTAGTTTACCCAGCGCGAGTGCAAATGCTCAGCCACTGTAGAGCCGATTGGAAAGGAGAGAGGACCCAGTGAGGTGTAACCGGGCCTCCTGTAGGTAATCTTGTTGCTGTGTAAATGTCTTTTATTTAACTTGTCGGACTTCCCTTCTTTTATTCAACTGAAGAAGGAGCCGTGCTCCGAAAGCTCGTGTTTGAAACAAACCTGTTGGACTTTAACCTGGTGTTGTAAGACTTCTTACTGTGCTCACCCCAGTCCAACGCCGGCATCTCCACATCTTTTATTCAAGTCATTACAATATTTGAGATGGAAAATTAAGGTTGTTTTACTGAGTCAAAAATCATCCAATCAGTCAGTAAACTAGTTCATCAACTTCCCAGCTAGAAGTCTTACAACACCAGGTTAAAGTCCAACAGGTTTGTTTCAAACACTAGCTTTCGGAGCACTGCCCAGCTGACATGGGAAGGCAGCGCCCCATGAAAATGGTCATCCCAGACAACCAATAGCAGGAATGAGGGGATAGGACAGCTGGAAGCTTTGAGGAAATAGCCGAACCAGAGTCGGGCAACCCATCACAAGATCAATACCGTGTAAAGAAGGACCCCACTGGCTTTGGGTGGGTGTCTGTGCTGCCTGCTCGCTATGGGAGGTTAGAATTGGGACAGGGCTGTTCCTGTTGTTTGCAATACGAACGAGTGACCGAGCACGGTTGATTTAAAATTGCTCCCAATATCGCTGATTGATGTGATTCTCAGGCGTTCAAATTGCACGTAAATCACCTCAACTCCACAGTCATTTACTAAACCCCAGGAGACCAGTAAAATTATATTACAATGCAAATACATTGCCAGGCTGGTTAGCATCAGTGAAACATTACTGAGGCATAGAAAGATAAAGCTCTGCTTTGTCCCACATGGTTCTGTCACAATGAGAACACACTGATATCAGGAACTTCATGGAGGTCAAAATCTACCACATAGTAATTAATTTTGCTGTGGAAACAAAGAGAACCTATTTTTTTGCTGTGAATCTATTTACAAAGAGCACCTGACTTTATCTGTCTGCAACTCCAGAGATCGTAACTTTATGGATCAAACATAAAATTCACCTGTCACTTAATGGATGGAGGTTGGACAGTTCAGGGCGAAGGAATTCACGTGCATTTGAAAGTAATAACTGCTCCTAATCACATTGTGGAGTGCTATAAAAGGAAAGTCTTTCAGTGTCTTGGCTGGATTTCCTGTGTTAATCCAGGCATTAGAAGATTCACAACTGCCTGAAAGCCTTCATCAGGAATTTAATTCCCACCCTCCCCATCACTTTTCAAAGGCTCAGATTCCAAAGGCATCTTCTCACAAGGTTAGGACAAGCCGACAATTATCTGACGTCACTGGTTGCCCACTACAAAGCTGGGTCAAAGGTTCTTACACACAAGAGAAAAGCTCCCTTAATTTGACTGGTATTGCACAGACTGTGAAGATGTGTTTCTCTCGCTGCCGTCCCTATGCTGGTGTTACGTTGCTACACTTTGTTCAGTTGTGTGAAAGGAAGGGAGGGGATAAATGCTGAAGGAATTTGGAAGATGAAAGGAACACCTGAGAGGGATGGGGTGAATGAAAAAGAAGAGGTCAAAGGGCATCTAATGATTCGTCTCAAATTGCTTCAGAATTCAAGCATTCCATTACTTCCCCCCCAATGGTCCCTTTCTCTCTGACATTCCGTACACATTCATCCAATGGGATACAATGGAATGTCATCCTGTGAAGCCAATATTGTAGGTCTGTGTACAATGGCAACAAGTAGAGCTGAGCAACAAACCCATGTATAAAACAAAAAGTTCCCAGTGAGAGGAGACATCAGCCAAGGATCCTGCTCCTAATTACCATCCAGGGGTCCAGCTGGTAAAGCACATGTACAGGGGTCAGTTGAGATCAGGATAAAGGATCACTTGTGATGCTCCCACAATTTAGAGTCATACATGAGTGAGGTGCTGGAGGCCTCAGGCAGCCGGCCGATGGCTGTGGGACTTTACCCCAAGCGTAAGGTATTATCTTCAGAATCTTTGCAGAGCTGGAAAGCAGGCAACGCTGAATTCTAAAGAGTAGCAGAACAAAGAGTAGGGGAGTAAAGCAGGTCTTGGCCACTTGAGTGTCAGCTTGACTCACTTGATGGACTGACACTCCAGCGCAATACTGAGGGAATGCTGCAGTGTCAGAGGTACTGTCCTGCTGTTTAGATGTTAAAATATAGCCCTGTCTATCCCCTCAGGTGGATTTAAAAATCCTACGGCACAATTCAAAGACGAGCAGTGAAGTTCCCCCATTGGGATCCAGGCAAAAATGAATGAAATGAAATGAAAATCGGTTATTGTCACAAGTAGGCTTCAATGAAGTTACTGTGAAAAGCCCCTAGTCGCCACATCCCTCATTCAAAGAAATTATAATCTAATCATTTCTCTCATCCATATTTGTGGGATCTTACTGCAGGCAAACAGTCTGGTTCTGTTTGTGTACAGTGGTGCAGGACGGTGGTGCAGTGGTTAGCACTGCTGCCTAACGGCACCAAGATCCCAGGTTCAATCCCTGCCCTGGGTTACTGTCCGTGTGGAGTTTGCACATTCTCCCCGTGTCTGCGTGGGTTTCCCCCACAACCCAAAGATGTGCAGGTTAGGTGGATTGGACATGCAAAATTGCCCCTTAATTGGAAAAAATGAATTGGGTACTCTAAATTTATACATAAAAAATGTTTATGTAAAAAAAAACAGTGACTGCACTTCATGAGCATGGTGGAACAGTAGTTAGCACTGCTGCCTCACAGCACCAGGGACCTGGATTCAATTCCAGCCTCAGGTCATTGTCTGCGTGGAGTTTGCACATTCTCCTTGTAACTGTATGGGTTACCTCTGAGTGCTCCGGTTTGCTCCCACAGTCCAAAGATGCGCAGGTTAAGTGAATCAGCCATGCTAAATTATCCCTTAGTGTCCAAAGATGTGTATGTTAGATTGAGGACTTATAGCGGGTGGCACGGTGGTGCAGTGGTTAGCACTGCTGCCTATGGCGCTAATTACCCGGGTTCGATCCCAGCACCGGGACACTGTCTGTGTGGAGTTTGCACATTCTCTGCGTCTCTGCGTGGGTTTCACCTCCACAACCAAAGATGAGCAGGTTAGATGGATTGGCCACACGTAATTGCCCCGAATTGGAAAAAAATAATTGGCTACTCTAAATTTATTTTTAAAAAGGCTGAGGGGTTGTTGGGATAGGGCAGGGGAGTGAGTTTAGGTGGAACGTTCTTTCAGAGGGTCAGTGTAGACCTGATGGGCTGAATGGCCTCCTTCGTCACTGCAGTGATTCTATGATTCTATAAAGTCATCAATTAACTGTGGAGGACTCGGGGGAGTCCTGGCGATTTAAACAGTGCTGTGTAAACTCCAAGCTTCCTTCTTTCTGTTTACCCTCAAACAACAAAGCAGATTGAACTTGTTCTACCTCCACCTCGGTTTTGCACATCGCTCAGTGGCACAAATAAAATCCAGCATATACCATGATGTGACCAATCGCACATCCACCTATCAGGTTGATGCAGAAGTTTTGGATAATATTTTTTTTTTATAAATTTAGATTACCCAATTATTTTTTCTATTAAGGGGCAATTTAGCGTGGCCAATCCACGTACTCTGCACATTTTTGGGTTGTGGGGGCGAAACCCACGCAGACACGGGGAGAATGTGCAAACTCCACATGGACAGTGACCCAGAGCAGGGATCGAACCTGGGACCTCAGCGCCGTGAGGCGATTGTGCTAACCACTAGGCCACCGTGATGCCCTTGGATAATATTTTTTAAAATTACACCATTCTGTTGGCTCACGATAATAAAACACACCTTTGAAAATTTTCAAGATATAAACATGATGTGAAGAGAATAATCTAATGACATGTGCTGAATATTTTGAGCTCATTAATGGTTTGATCAGTGTGAGCAATGTATTGGAATCTCATAAAAAACCTAACCACAGTAAACCTGTGTCTTTAATTATTTATATATGCCATAATCTACAATGCCCCAGCCACAAATCTACTTTGCCAATGTGGCTTAATTTCTTCATTATCAACCAGTTAATTTAAAATGAATCATTAGCTTGCAATCCATCTCCCTTTGTTCTTCATGGTAAAGTCAGTAAATTATACCAGGTGAATGGTCCACACTAAGACACTGGCTACCTCAACAAACCATCCAGTGGGCCTCAGTGAAATGGTGGTCTATTTTGAGCAGAGGGAGTCCATACTGATCGAGAGTAGAACCTGGGGCAGAGGGACACATACACCTCTCAAAGATCATTATAATTAATCTCAGCATTCCACACAAAAATGCAGACTCTATGAAAAGAAAAGCATAAACGGCCAGGAAAGACACATGAGAACATGTTCACTCTCCTTTCTATTTCACCTGCCCCTCATTTCTACAGTCATCCCAGCCTCCCAAGACCCAAGAACTTGCCCCTTAAACTCTCCTGCTCTTCATCTTCCCACCAGCTTTTAACCCTCTCTCCCCATTTAATTGACTCTTATCTCCTCTCTGTTTACTATTTCTACCCGGTGTTGTTCACTCCCACTTTTGCAGCCTTCTCTCTTCACTCCTGGCTCGCTTTGTTTGTCTTAAGTGACATTTAAGGGGCATTTTGACAAATACATGAATAGGATGGGAATAGAGGGATACGGACCCAGGAAGTGCAGAAGATTTTAGTTTAGTCATGCAGCATTGTCGGCACGGGCTTGGAGGGCCGAAGGGCCTGTTCCTGTGCTGTACTTTTCTTTGTTCTTTGTTCTTTATCTCTCTCTTTCCTCCATTTTCTCCTTCATTCTCGCCTCTCCTCAGGCTCCTCTACCCTACCTTAAATAGCTCATCAAGTTCCATTCCCTCACCGCCACTACATTCACTACATTCATGGAAGAGCACTATATTCACCAATAAATTTTTAAAAAACACTTGCATTGCATCTTTATGACCTCGGGACATGTCAAACTCTGTAAAGTCAGCGAGGTAATTTTGAGGTTTGGTCACTGTTAAAATGGAGGAAACACAGAACCCAATGCAGGTGTAGCAAGAACCCATAAGTAACATTTCTTTGTTTTATAGCTCCATGTGGACTTTTCATCCATCTGAGAGGTTTAACATCTCGGGCGCGATTCTCCGCTGCCCAGGCCGGATGGGAGAATCGCGGGAGGGCCGCTCTGGCACCCCCCACGATTCTCCCACCCCTCCAAAGTGGCGTGTCGCGTTTTGCGACATGCCGCTCGGAGAATCGCGGGTCGCCATTTTTCACGGTTCTCCGGACCGGATGGGCTGAGCGGCCTGCCGTTCCCGACCTGTTCACGCCGGCGGCAACCATACCTGGTCGCTGCCGGCGTGAACATAGCGCGAAAGGTATGTTTGGGGCCTGTGGAGAGGGGATCGAGCACCACGGCCATGCTCGGGAGGGGACTGGCCCGCAATCGGTGCCCACCGATCGCCGGGCCGGCGTCTCCGCCGCCCCACAAGATCAAGCCGCCACATCTTGCGGGGCAGCGGAGGGGAAGACGGCAACCGTGCATGCGCGGGTTGGCACCTAGCCAACCTGCGCATGCGCGGCTGACGTCACGTAGGCGCCGCCGGCCGCGTCATTATCGGCGCGCCGCTTTGACGCCACGTCAAGGCCCGGCGGCCGAGTTACACAAAGCGCCGCTCCTAGCCCCCCGTGGGGGAGAATAGGGGGCGAAGAGCGACCTCTGACGCCGTTGTGAAACACTCCGGGTTTCACGACGGCGTTGGCCGTTGCGGAGAATTCCGCCCGAGCTGAAAGATGGTATTCTCTGACCGAGAGGATGCTGCAATGTCCTGTCTTGGACTCTCAGCCTTGATTTTGTGCTCAAGTCTCTGGCCTTGGTCTTGAACTCACAATCTTCTGATTAAAAATCAGGACTCTGAGCCAGGGCTGCCATCTTTGATTTGCAGAGACAATGTGAAGGCCCTTACAATATCTAAAAGGAACCTTCAGGAGACTAGTCTGAGCACAGGGTTGCACACAAAGCCGGTGGTTTACCAGCTGGATGTCGTTTGTGCTGAAAATGTTTTTTTTTGGGGGGGGGATGGGGGCAGGGGCTAGCTGAATATAACCGACAGGGTCCTTTATACCATCATCTCTCCATCAATTACATGGATAATATTTGTTTTGCATTAGCCAGGTGCATGAAAGCTGTGGTAGTCGGAATTCCAAACATGATGTGTTGTTAGACTGAAGAATGTAGATAATTACTGTTTTCACAACTAGTGAAGTGCAAGGATTTAATGATAGGTTTGGAGAAGTTTAAGTAGTTCCATCTTTTCTTTTCCTTGGCAGCATCTTTGCAACATTTATATGTAAGAGAAGTGAATATTCTACTCCCACTCCTGTTTCCCCTGCAGTGTAGGTATTATTGCTCATCTTAAAGAGTAGTTATCTCGTTTTGAATGCTTACCTCAAGAAGGATTTATTGGAATGGTTGCAATTCAGGTTCACCACAGTGAAACCAAGGCTATGAGGGTGAAATGATTTGCACAGGTGCCATTAACTTGGTGCCTATTGTCTTGAGTAAGGGGGTTTTGAGGGTTTATCTGATTGAGGTGCTTAAATCAATACAGGTAAAGGATATATCATTGGATTGAAACAAATAAATTATTTTCTCTGGTGGGGGATCTGGAGCCAGGGGGCATAACCTTAAAAATAGAGTTAGACCTTTCAAAAGTGAAACTATGAAGAATTTATTCAGACAAATGATAATGGAAATCTTTGAATTCTCTGTGTAAGGAGATCCTGGAAGCTCGAGATCAATTGGAACTTTCAAGGCTGAGACTGATGGATCTGCAGTGAAATGGCAGCAATGCCAATATTTCAGAGAAGAGCAGGCAAGAATTCCCTGGTGTCTTGCTCAAGTGTTATCCTTCAATCAAACACTTTAATTGTCATTTGTCTCATTGCTGTTTGTGGCACTTTGCTGAGCGCGTACTTCAAATTGCTTCTGAAGTGCTTTGGGGCGTCTTAGGATTGTCTGTGTCTGATTCTCTCTCTTCCTCTCCTATCTCTTTTTCATTCTACCATTTTGAGAGGAGGAGGACTCTGTCAGTGAACTGTGTGCCGATAGTTGAAATGTTCTTACCCCCGATGAAGGATATGCTGTCCAGCCCAGTTCGGCTGTGGCAGTCCGAGTGTCCAGCAGAGTTTCTGAAGAAAGAAGAAATAAAAACAATAGCAGGTCAACTATTGAGCATTCACTCAATGAGACAGAGTATTAGGCACTGTGACCATCACAGAATCAGTGTATATATTACCACTCCATTCACCCTGCCCATTTTGCATTACCAACACCCTCTCTGCCATTCCCATGAAAATGGAACTGTACAGGGTTATATTTACAAGATGGGACTCCAGCTTTTATATTTAAAGGGGGCACATTGGCCACCTGGCCAGAGGTCCATTGCAAAATGGTGCCGGGCACATCACCAGTGACCCCATTTTGGGATCATTTCCACCCCGTTAATGACTGTTAAGTGCTACCTAAAATTGACCCCACACAGTGAAAATTCAGGAGCCACGTACTCTCAGATAGGAGCTTCACTCCAAAGGGCAAGGTAGGGCTGAGAACTATCGTGGTTTTGTCTGTTGCTGCATTATTATTATTCTCGTCAATACAGTTTCTTGGGATCGGTCAATTTCCCACTGCTAGCAGATGGCGAGTGGAGGTTCACGTGGAGCATAAACACTGACATGAACATGTTGGGCTGAATGGCCTGTTCCAGTGCTGTACATTGTATGCGAATCGTAACTGCACCAAAAGTTTAGTTTCTGCATGTAAATTCTGGCAAGTCAGCACCTTGACAACTTGCGATGACTAGTCTCTATAAAAATCAAGTGAGCAATTCCCTCGGCATTTATCAAAAAAATGTCCACAGGACATTTAGCTGCTTTTTGAGACAGTACAGAAACAAAGAAGTGATTAAGAAAAATAGAAGTTTGTAGCATGTAAAGAGCAATTAGCCCATCAAGAATGTTCCTCCTCAGCCCATGTACAGGCCTTTCTATCTCAGTTTCTCCCCGAAAGATTTAAGATCTTTTTACAAAGTGCATACCCCTCTGCACTATTCTGATGCTCGACCAGCCAACAGTCCCACCACAATTAATAAGCAAATGTCGGGGCAGCACGGTGGTGCAGTGGGTTAGCCCTGCTGCCTCACGGCGCCGAGGTCCCAGGTTCGATCCCGGCTCTGGGTCACTCTCCATGTGCAGTTTGCTACATTCTCCCCATGTTTGCATGGGTTTCGCCCCCACAACTCAAAGATGTGCAGGGTAGGTCAATTGGCCATGCTAAAGTGCCCCTTATAATTGTAAAAAATGAAGTGGGTACTCTAAGTTTGTTTAAAAAATATGTAAGCAAATGTTGGGTTCTATGCTCATGACACATACAGTTGCATATTGAACTTTCTCTGGAGTGATTATATTGATGTGTCCAGTAAAGTTCATTTTGTATTTGTCTTCTTGCTTTGTTTTAAATCCGATTGGCCCAGATTATGGTGGAGTAGAGTTGATTATGGAGGCCTTTAGAAATGGTGGTGGGGCCCAGTTGTCGACGTCCCACCCCTATCCCTGAGGATGTGCATAAATTACACAGTCAGAAAATTCAAACTCTGCAGGACCATTTGAAGCCATTGCTGGGTTCAAAGAGAGCCCATTTTCACCCTTTCAACCACCTGCTAAGCAGCCTCCTTCGGCACTCTCACACTCTCATGGACACTTCTGATCAGCCTCTGGGGTTGGCAGGTTGATTCTATCCCACTCCACCTCCTGGAGTGAAAATTGGGGGTAACACTGTCTTATAAACCAACTGGGTGGGGTGGGGTCTGCCGAGTTGGGAAACTGCCTAACTTGAGACACCCAACTGGGTAGTGAAAATCCAATCCTAAATCTGCAGAATATGACTTTATAATCAATTTAAGAATGGATACACTTATCTTCTCATAACATTAAAAAACTTATATCAGTATACACTTGTCAGCCTTTCCCATGATAAATTCACATGTACCCAGGTCAGGTTCCTCTTCCTGTTTAGATCCATTCCGATCTACATTCCCAAGGCCTTTTTCAAAGCGCTGGACAAACTAATCATGGCGTTCGTATGGGGGGGGGGGGGGGGGGGGGGGGGTGTAAAAATGCTAGGATCCCAAAGAAGGTCCTACAAAAAACAAAATCCAGGGGGGGGCTAGCCCTCCCAAACCTACAATTCTACCACTGGGCGGCAACAGCCGAGCGAGTAAGGGGATGGATCCAGGAGCCAGAAGCCGAGTGGGTGCGTGCGGAGGAGGCCTCCTGCATGGGGACCTCCCTCTGGGCCCTCGCCATGGCAGCACTCCCATCCCCACCCAAAAAACACTCCAGCAGCCCAGTGGTGACACCCACCCTCCAATCCTGGAACCAACTGCGGTAGCAATTTGGCCTGACCAAAATGTCGGACAAGGTTCCCATCTGCAACAACCATAGGTTCACACCAGCACTGACTGACGCCACCTTCAAAAGGTGGAGGCAGGACGGAGGGACACTGACAGTCAGGGACCTATACACGGACGGCAGGATCGCAACACTGGACGAACTGACAGAGAAATTTCGGCTAGCCAGGGGGAACGAGCTACGGTATCTGTAGCTCAAAAACTTCTTACGAAAGGTGACAAGGACGTACCCACAACCACCACGACAGACACTACTGGAAGACCTACAGGACGCAAGTATCCTAGAGAAAGGGAACTGTAGCGACATGTATGACCGACTGGTAGAAAGGGACGACACCGTACTGGACGCAACAAGAAAGAAATGGGAGGATGACCTGGGGATTGAGATAGGGTGGGGACTCTGGAGCGAAGAACTGCAGAGGGTCAACTCCACTTCCACGTGCGCAAGGCTCAGCCTGACGCAACTAAAAGTGGTACATAGAGCCCACTTAACAAGAAACCGTATGAGTAGGTTCTTCCCAGAGGTGGAGGACAGATGTGAACAGTGCCAAAGAGGCCTGGCCAACCATGCCCACATGTTCTGGTCTTGCCCCAGACTCATGGAGTACTGGACAGCCTTCTTCGAGGTTATGTCCAAAGTGGTGGGGATGAGGGTGGAACCATGCCCGATAGTGGCGGTCTTCGGGGTTTCAGACCAGCCAGATCTATTCCTGGAGAGGAGGGCAGATGCCCTTGCCTTTGCCTCCCTGATCGCCCGCCGTAGAATCCTGTTTGGCTGGCGGTCAGCAGCACCACCCAGAGTTGCAGACTGGCTGTCCGACCTCTGGGAATCTCTCCAAATGGAGAAAATCAAATTCGCCATCCGAGGGTCAGACGACGGCTTCCACAGAACGTGGGAGCCATTCATGCAATTGTTCTGGGACCTGTTTGTGGCCAACGAACATGAGGAAGAATAGGCGGGTGGCCAAGAATCAGGAAAAATGGACGGGAATCGGGGGAAGGTAGCCCGGGGGGGGGGGCTACGGGTTCGCTATGGGGGTTTGTTCTCATGGTTTTATGCTTATTTCTTCTTCTTGTTAATTTATTGTTTTTGTATTGGTGGGGTTACTGTTTTTCTCTGTTGTGATAAAATTTGTTGTTGAAAACTTGAATAAAAATTATTCCAAAAAAAAAAGGAAGGACAAAGCCGCAAGCGACAGTCTGATGGCAAGCTAAGGCCCAAAATCAAATTGTAAATAAATGCCTATAAACATGTGCCTCGGCCATATTGGGGAATGTAAAATATGTATGCCGGTTAAAGGGGGTGGCCACAGTTGTTATTATGAAGATGCTTACCTGTAAATATACATGTTAATTTTTGCGTGTTTTTTTTCTAATAATTTGTAATTTGTTGGATATAAAATATGAAAACTCAATAAAAAACATTTGCAAAAAAAAATAATAAATTCACATGTACATATTTGAAAATAGAAATTACCTATGGAAACTTGTCATACTGCAATTACATCCTCCCACCAGTGGAAGTACTGTGGGAAGAATAACTTCAAAGTAGGGACTGGATTTTCTCTGTGCAGCTAGTTCCTTTCTTTGTTAGAACGTTCACCTTCTAATGCTACTTTATATGAGGACAACTCTTGGTCTACAACTCCTCTTGCGTTATGGGACACTGTGGGCGTGATTTTCCACTCCCCCAGCTGCGTGTTTCTCGGTGATGCATCGTTCACTGGAGAAGGATTCTCTCTTCCCGTTGCTTGTCAATGGGATGTCCCATTTAAACCACCCGACGCCACACTGCCAGGAAATCCATGGGCAGGCGTGTGCTGCCAGCGGGAAAAGAGAGTCCCAGCGGCACATATTACAGATAAAATAAAACAGTTCTTCAAACTGCAGAGCGCGATTCATTAAACTGGAATCACCGTGAAATAATACTGTCAAAGCCTTCTGAATGATGAGCAGAGGTCAAAAACACCTCAAACTGGTCTTCGTTATGTAACATGCTTAAAATCTATTAAGCAACAAATGTCTTTAATTACACAGTTTTAATTTAAAATAACATTAGGTTTACATTCCACAGTGTTGTCAAATGCTGTACCGAATTTATTCTGTGACAGTCTTGCCATCTATCAAATTTAATTCATGTAGGTACGATGCTGCAGCTATTAGCTGTAATAATTACACACAGACAGTATCAGCATTGCAGCAAGGAGGCCTGAAGGAAGATTGTTTTATTATATTATTCTGTCATTTTCAACTCCTTTTTGAGTCTCAACATAAAAATATCTTGTTAATGAAGTCATCTTTTTTTAAAATTCTTTGATTGGAAAGCATTTCACGAGTGCCACGTTCACTAAGTTCTCCTGAAATCCATGAGTGCTTCCACAATGAGTACTTTGTTTCAATATATTGACGAGAAGGCAACTCCACTAATGCTCAGAAAAATGTTCAATACTGTCAACCACTGCAGTTCAATTTGTGCCCCATTCGAACTTGGTGAATGACTGAAACATTGTCCACATAGCCCTCACGCTGTCCACACTGTAATACTGCCCCACTAGAGTTGCTAACAGTGACTGGACATTTTGGTGCAAGTTCATCACATGACCTCCTGTCACAAATAGTCTCACGCTCACTTTCCCGCAATTGGCCACTCAACATGTCCATCATCAAAGTGCCCCACCTTCCCTCATCAAATGATTGATTCTTGACTGGAAGACAAAAAGCTATTGGCCTCCATTTCCAATATGTTTGGAACCAACAAAGTGTTCAAAGAAAATAGCAATTTAAATTCTTCTCTGATTCTTCTCTATTCTTGCTCAAAGCGATGCCATGCAGATTAATTTGTAATTCATGTAGACCACGGTCAACTACCTCATGAACAATCAGCTTGATGCAGGGACCATTCATGTTGGTCATTAGTGGAAGACTTCCCCAGTGCTGGATCACTCCGACCATTGTAACGTAAGGTGGGGGGGGGGGGGTGAACATGAAACAGCAGCAAGGGCTTCCCCCTTGTTTTCTGTCCATCCACCCCCCCCCCCCCCCCCCCCCCCCCCCCCCCCCCCCCACGCCTCCCCTCCGCCCGTGATGTTACATTGGGGCGGGGAGGCCTTGTGTAATGATATGCAGACATCTAACCAATGGGTCATCAGAACAAGACACAACCAATGGGTAATCAGAACACCCAGCACTGGCATTACCACATGAGGGCACCACACGACCACTATAAAAAGGACAAGGCACACAGACCCTGCCCCTTCCACCGGCAGAAACCTAGAGAGCAAGACGTGTGTGGTTAGCAGCACAGTCACACCATAGCGTGTGGTCTCGAGCAAGTTCATATAATTAGTGGAGTATATTGTGTTACTAGAGTCAGATTAGTAGAGTGTAGAACTCATTTAGGAGCTTTGTTAATCACTCAATAAATACGTTCAATTTACCTCAAGCTCTGGAGTATCGTTCAGCAACTCCTACACCAGGTAGCGCCTAACAACGCACCTCGGACCTGCCCTTAGACCAATTGAGGCACTTTTGTAACCAATTGTTGACCAATTAAGGGCCAGTCTGACACAGTCTCAACTTTTAAGCTGGCAGAGGATTTCCCAGATATGGGTGGGGGAAAGCCTGAAAATAATCGGGTTTAGACCTCTGACGGGAACTAGGGTCGCGGGCACCTCCATCAGAAGCTTCTACGCCTTAAGGCTTAGTGACTGCTGGATATCCTTCAGCCTTCAGAACAGCGACCATGACACCGTACAACCCTGCCATGGCAATCTCTGCAAGACATGCCAGATCATCGAGATGGGGACCACCATTGCACATGAGAACACCACCCACCAGGTACGTGGTACATATTTGTGCGACTCGGCCAACGTTGTCTACCTCACAGCTGCAAGAAAGGATGTCCCGAAGCGTGGTACATTGGCGAGACCATGCAGGCACTACGACAACGGATGAATAGACATCGCACGACAATCGTCAGGCAGGAATGTTCCCTTCCAGTCGGGGAACACTTCAGCAGTCAAGGGCATTCAGCCTCTGATCTTCGGGTAAGCGTTCTCCAAGGCAGCCTTCAGGATGCGCGACAATGCAGAATCGCCGAGCAGAAACATAGCCAAGTTCCGCACGCATCAGTACGGCCTCAACTGGGACCTTGGATTCATGTTGCATTAGATTCACCCCCCACCATCTGGCCTGGGCTTACGAAATCCTACCAACTGTCCTGGCTTGAGACAATTCATACCTCTTTAACCTGCGATTATCCCTCTCTCCAGTTGCTCCATCAGGGCCTGTAAAGACTTAATTACCTGAAAAGACTTCCATTCAAAGTATTGTATTGCATCTTTAACTTTGCCTATATGTTTCTAGAGCTCACCTCTTCATTCACCTGAGGAAGGAGCAGTGCTCCGAAAGCTAGTGATTCCAAACAAACATGTTGGACTTTAACCTGGTGTTGTAAGACTTCTTCCTGTGCTCACCCCAGTCCAACACCGCCGTCTCCACATCATGGCTAAAAATCCTGGCCCATGTTCAGAGGAGTGTTGAGCCCGGCATATTCAAATGAGGCATAAGAGTTAAAATGTGAGATCTGTGGATCAGGATCAAACCCAGCGAGTTAAAGTTGGAACAAACTGGTCAAAGAAATCTTTCCATTTGAATAACAGACATCAACTCAACTAAGCTAGAAAGCGCATTGTTGATCTTCCTTAGCAACTTCGTTGGAGGGGCAAGCCCCGCCCTCCAGATAAATCATAAAGTGGCTGCAATTCCCTGGCTTAAAATGTCTCTAGTGCGTCATAGAATTCAGAAAGATTGTAATTATTTTGTAAAACCCTGTTACCTCACCACAGATTTCAGCAACATTCATGAGCCATTAATATTATGTAACACCAACAGTGAAGCCTATTTGCCTGGACTGTAATCAAACACCGATCATTAACAACGTTGCTTACAAGATGATATGGGTTTGAATACACGTACAGTTGAATAAATCCCGAAGTAGTCCCCCTTCTCAGCTACCCCCAGTGACCTACCTAACCCACCACAAAGTGACTGAATTGTTCCAGAGGATGTTAACCTCACAGGCCTTAGTGTGCAATTCATCAATCAGGCTGTTGTCAGATGGAATTGTGTGCCAGTAAGCCAGTTGTGCATTAAGTAACACACTTTGCAGTACACACAGGAATCAAATCTTTCATTTAACTAAAGGACGATTTACTAACTGAAGGAATATTGCATAAAATATCACCACAAAAGAGGAGTTCGGAACAGGAAAAATCTTGCATTCACTGGTTTTTGTTTGCTATATTTCAGGCTCTCTGACGTGTGCAGAGGGGAGCTGCATTGCAAAATGGACATATCTCTCCAAAGTCTCCATGGGAAGGGCAGCTGGTACAAGCTGCCGTATGCTCTTAGGTCACTGATGTCTTTTGTTGTGTGCTCCTAACGACAAATACACACAGTCATATTTCTGTACTTAGAAAGGAAGGTTAATGGTTAATCAGCAGCGTTTGCACTCGCTGAGCCACCATGACTAAAACCTTCTTTTTTCCACATCCTTGTTGCTAATTTTGTACCCAATCTGTCTTTCTTTCTGTATGTGTGCCAGAATTATGAGTGGCAATCTGCACAGTGGACTCTTTTCCACTGGGAGTCACTGAGACGATCCAAGCTCACTTTACTCACTGAGCTTAACAGCTGTCAGCAGAAGGAGGCCTCCATCCCATCTGTTTGGGATGCTTTTAAACCCAAGTCTCAGGCCCCCAAGATGAAAGGCTCTGATCCTCTTCCCAGTACAGCTTAAGTGGGTAAGTTCCCCAAGGAGACACGGAAAAACGTCTTGAAAAATAAACCATTGGTTCTGTTTTTAATTTATTTTGTCCAATCTACTCTTCTAACAGTCAGGATGTTGAACGCTGAATGGGTTTTTAGGTTCATCAGAAGTGAACTAAACCTCCAATGTCAGTTGCTTTTGGGACCATTATGAACTGCAGTTGTTGCTGTAAATAGGGGCCAGGTTTCAGTGTCAGTGCTCTATCCAGTGGAATGCCCATCTCTTTAAATTATGAGGCTCTAAATGATGAAAGAGCAAATAGGGGGAAATGTTTCACTGGCAGAAGGCCCGGTAACCTCAGATTACAGGTTACTGACAATAATAATACTAATAATAATCTTTAATAGTGTCACAAATAGCCTTACTGCAATGAAGTTACTGTGAAAATCCCCCAGTCGCCACACTCCAGCACCTGTCCAGGTACACAGAGGGAGAATTCAGAATGTCCAATTCACCTAACAAGCACGCCTTTCGGGGCACATGGGACGAAACACGAACACCCAGAGGAAACCTACACTGACACAGGGAGAACATGCAGACTCTGCACAGACAGTTAATCGAAGCCGGGGACCTTGGGGCTGTGAAGCAACAGTGCTAACCACTGTGCTAACGTGGCACCCTGAGAACCAGAAGTGAAATGGGGAGAATGTTTTGTTTTGTACGGTGAGTTGCTGTGATCTGCAAGTCATTGCCTGAAAGGACGCTGGAAGCAGATTCAATAAGAACTTTCAGAAGGGAATTGGAAGAATTGAAAAGGAAAATAAAATTGCCAAGAGGAAAGAGTGAGGTAGTGGGACTAATTGGATAGTTCTTTCAAAATGTTGGCAATGGCCTGATAGGCCTCCCTCTGTGTTGTATGCTTCGATGTTCCAACAGATTATAGTCTCAGCAGTGAAGACAAAGATACACAACATAATTTAAGAGTCAGTCGTTGTATAAAAATATTGGTTCTAATTGTGAGATTGTGCCAATGATGTAATTGATAGCGTCACTATATTTATGCTTTTGGGAGGCATGGGGTATTGTGTTAAAAGTGACATTTCTTTGTTCTTTCATGGGATTTGGCCTCACTGACAAAGCCAGCATTTGTTTCCAATCCTTAATTGCCCTTGAACTGAGTGGCCTGCTGGACCATTTCAGGGAGCCGTTAAGAGTTTGGAGTCTGCTGAGAGTCTGGAGGTACGTGTAGGCCAGACCAGATAAGGATGGCAGATTTACTTCACTCAAGGGCATTAGGCAGCAGGTGGGTTTTTACAACAATCGAGGTAGTTTCACGGTCACTAATACTGAGACTAGCTTTATATTTTAGAACATAGAACAGTACAGCACAGAACAGGCCCTTCGGCCCTCGATGTTGTGCCGGGCGGGATTGTTCTCTGGGCGGGATGCTCTGTTTAAGAGGCTAAGTGCTCCGACCAACGGAGAATTGGCACTCTGTCCTGCTGGTGCTAGGAATGTCGCCAATGTGATATTGACATACATTTGCTGTGGTAAATTATGCATAATGGCGCATCAGCCAGTTTCGCTGCACTTATTTGTCGCAGGCCATCATTTTGAATGGCGCACCGATCCATGTGTCCAAAGACAGCCCCCCCCCCCCCCTCACCATAACACAAATGCTGACCCCCAGCTAACAACGGCAGAACCCCAACCCCTCTTCAAGGGGATTCCCAATCTTCGCGGTGGGGAGCAGAGAATCCTACCCCTGATTTTAATGAGAATTTAATGAAGTTACTGTATGCTTTTTCACCATGAATAATCAATAGCAAGAATCTGGCAGATTTAGTTTGGCAATTACTGCATTAAATATTGAAACTCCACAGCCTTGATCAATAGTGTTTTTTTTGTAATTAAAAATTGAATGAGGTATTCAATTTTATACACCTCTGGTTCCCCCGGATCATTAAAGGCAAGGGTTAGGCTGTGAAACAGTAATAGATGATATAATATGATAGTTGCAGTGTGTGTTGGTGATACACTGCCTTGGGGAACAAGGCTGCTCATTATTAGAAGAGTAGAGAAAAGGGCAGATACCATTACCAAAATTAAACTGACAACAAAACTGTACACACTACAGAACAAAACAATAAAATTCAATATGATCAGTGAGTCTAAAAGATTTTAACATCTGCTGCAAGACTGTTAATACGAAAAATGTCAGCAGCAATTTCTGTGGTATTGTTCTCAACATGGCAAATCTCTTCATCGTGTTGTTCTTGTAATAACAAACCTTAAACATGTTTAGAAAAGAAACTATTTTGAAAGTTCAGAAAACGAATACATGGGAGGTTGTGTCAGTAGGTTAAGATCTTATTCGTTTCTCACTGGGACTTGGGCTCAAGCCCAGATCTGTCTGCTTCTCTCTGTTGCTGCCCCTCTCTTGTCCCATGGGTTTGTGAGAAGCCAAGTGCATTCTCGCACTCTCAGTCCAGCTCTGATTAAAAGCAAAGTCAAAAACCCCCTCACACTGTCAGTGACATTGGCTGCCAATGTTTCTCCAATCCAACTGCAGCGTGAGAACTCAACTTCACAAACAAAATAGCTCCAATTAATGTGTTTTGTTTAGCAAGAATTCAGAGGAATTGGCCTGTGTGACTTTGACACTGTGTCAAGTATAGTTAAATGTATAATATCTGCTGTACATCCTCTATGTCCAAACATGAGAAATATGTAGACTTTAACATCAACCAACTTAAAAGCAAAGACTTTCTACAGAACCTTTGACTTGATACAAATCTCCAATTGTCCCAAAGTCAACACAGACTTCTCAGGAGTATTTATGGGGGTGTGATTCTGCCTTCTGAAGATGACACTGTCGAAAATAAAGAACTAACTCATTTCAAAAGTTTGTCCCTGTCTACCCATCAATATTCATACGAGTTTGGTGTTGCGCCAGTTGATTGTTGGACAGTATTAGACCCAAGGTTAGTTCAGAATGTTTATTCCACTAGTCACTCGCTGGTGGAATAAACAGAAGATTTTTGTTTTAAATTGGCCTGGCCTTTAGGAGTGCAGGCTGCTTTTCCTGCACTTAACCACCCCATATTTTGTCGTACCTCTGGTGAGGACTACTTTCTGGACGTTAATCATATCTCATTGGGTCCGGCGTGAGATTCCCACCCTCAAAACTCAACTCTCTTCCATGTGTGAGGGTAGTAGCAGGGTGGAGGTCTTGCCACCAGACAAAGATCCTGGGAATCTTTTGGCACAGAAACATATCATTTGGCAAAAGAGGTGTTTATGTTCCACATGAGCCTCCACCCACGTTACTTTATCCCACCCCATCAACATATCCTTTTATTCCTTTCCCTCTCATTTGCTTAATTAGCTTCCGTTTAAATATTTCCTTGCTATTCAACTCAGCCGCTTACGTGATTGGGAGTTCCACATTGTTACCATTCTCTGGATAAAGAATTCCTTATTGAATTTATTACTATCACCTTGAGATTAGAGATATAGGCCGGGATTCTCCGATCCCGCAACCCTCAGGGCCGCCCCCGGCGATTCTCCACGCCTCGATGGGCCGAGTGCCCGCCGAGTTCGGCTGAGTCCCACCGGCGTGGGTTACCTATGGTCCTACCTCGGGGGGGACCTCGGATTTCTGGCTGCGGGGGCCGTACTGGTAGTGGGGGGGGATCTGACTCCAGGGGGGCCTCCACAGTGGCCCGGCCCACGATAGGGGCCTACTGATCGGCGGGCAGGCGAATCCCACGGGAGGGGGGGGGGGGGGGGGGGGAGGGGGGCTATGTTCCTCCACGCCGGGCCCCTGTATATTTAAGTTATTTTGTTTTTTCCTTGTCCAACGTCCAATTTTTAATGAGAAAAGTCATCGGGCGCAATCTACCCGAATGGGAACTGAGTCCCGTGGCACACTATTATCAAGGTGCTTCGAGCACCGAGAAACACCACGCTATTCAATGGACATTTGGGTAAATTTAGTGGGCTCCCCTTAGTGGGGAGCATGCGGCCGAGACCACACTTAGTCCCGTTTTCTGCACTGAGGAGCTCTGCTCACCAGAACTCCTCAATGCAGGATGAAATGGCGTCCCAATCTCTCAACCCCCAATGTGACCCCCAAACTCACCCCAAGCCCCAACTCACCAATAAGGGCGTCCTCAGGCACCCCCTTGCAACTCCTGCTCCCGCACAGGGCACCCCAAGCCCGATCACATCTGTGCACAAGAAATGCCAGCTTGGCACCTGAGCAGTGCCCTGCCAGCTGGCAGCACCAACATAGCACCTTTGCAGTGCCAGGCTGACACCAGCTGTGCCAGGATACCACCCTGCCCAAAGGACATGCACCTGGAGGCCTCTGATCCACTGGGAGACTTGTTTGGTCCCCATTTCTGGAGACCAGTACTGAACGTTTCTTGCTTGAGGTCACCGAGATGAAGGAGATAGAACCCATGCCTCGGGTACCTTGGGAATCTACACATTAAAGTAGGACTAGCTGTCTCGCTTTAATATGCAGATTGCTAAAACGTGGGCAGGATTTATATCGCAATGTCTCACGAGGTCGCATTAGATCTCCCAAGGCTTTGTGGGCCGGGTAGATCCCGGGAGCAGGATCTCCCGGCTTCTGTCGGCTATGTTGCTCCACGGCGAGCTGCTTTTTGGGCGGGGCGTGGCCATTAAATCACTCCCTAGCTGTTTCACTCTAATATGCAGATTGGCCAAAAAGAGATCTTGCCCACAATGGCTAGGATTCACATTGCGGCATCTCACAACATCACGTTAGATTTCACAAGGCCTGGTGAGCCGGTTGGATTCCGGAAGAGGGATCATCCGGCATCTACCGTTCACGTTCGGGCGGAAAGCAGCCAGTAGACCTCACCCATCATCTTCAGCAACTGCCACAAACTCTGGACCTTCACCATCAAATCCACATGTTCAGGCAGGGAAGTGGATTAATGTAGAGTGATCTTTCAGAGAGCTGTGCCAAATGGCTTCCTTCTGCACTTTAAATCTGATTCACTACAGCCATCATCTCAAGTGAAATCAAACTATTTGATCTCAATTTGGGCTTCGAACCCCATCTCCTCTGCAAACACTGTCGACTTCCACCTCCAGAACATTACCCATCTCCACACCTGCCTTAATACGCCTGCTGCTGAGGTTTTTATCCCTGCTTTAGTTAGTTCTAATCTCAACTATTCTAATGCTTTCCCAGCCTGTGTCCCATCTTCCAACCCAACTCCCCCTTAAACTTCAAGTCAAATAAAGTCTCTCATTCCATCTTTTGCCTCCAGTCCCACTCACTCACCACTCCCATCTTTGCTGACTTACAATGCTTCAACAAATATAATCCTTTCATGATCTCAACCTTCTCTGCATCCTCCTCCAGCCCAAAAACTCTCCATTCTTCTGACACCAGCCTCTCGTTCAAATCTCTCTCTATTCATCCCATCACTTTTACCCACTTATGAAAACGTAGTTCTGGAATCCCCTCCTTAAATCCCTCCATCACTACACTCCCCTCTCCACCGTTAAAATCTTCTTTAAGTTCCATACTGTGTCACCTGATCTTGGTGGCCAATTGGACAGAGTGGGGGGAAAACCAGGGAGGGGGGGGGTTCTTCTCCTACTGCAGAGATATTTTGGAATTAGCTGCAAGCATGCAGCCCCTGAAGATCACTTGTCAATAAATCTCTTTTTGTTCCACTAAGGAAGTCTCTGAAGGTGCATCATTACACATCCCTTTGGCCATGTTTCGATTACCCTTCCCTTTGGCCATGTTTCGATTACCCTTCCACTGTCTCCCTTCACATTTTGTACCAAGGGTGACCACAGAGGAATGAAGTAATAATAGAATCAAAGTTTTTTTACAAAGTTCATAGTTGAAATCCAGGGGGCGATTCTCCGAGCCCCGTGCCGGGCCGGAGTATCGCCGCAACCGCGCCATGACGCCCCGACGCGGCGCGTGATTGTCTGAGGTGAGGAGAATCGGCGCCATTTGCGCTGGCGCGTTTGGTGCGGCGCCGGCCGCGGGCCGCTGGAATCGGCGGAGCCGCCGATTCTCCGGCCCACATGGGCCGAGTGGCCGCGCCGATACGACATAGTCCCGCCGCCGCCGTTCACCTCTGGTCGGTGCCGGCGGGAACTCTGCGGGATAGGTCGTGGGGTGGGGCGGCCTGTGGGGGAAGGGGGGGGGGCTCCTTCACCGGGGGGGAGGGGGGCCTCCGATAGGGTCTGGCCCACCAATCAGCGGGCCAGCCTCTCTCCCCCCCCCCCCCCACCTTATGGCGCGTCCGGTCCCTGAAAACCGTCACCATGTTGGTCGGGGTCAGTGTACTAAAGAAGTCCCCCATGCATGCGCAGGTTGGCACGGCCCAACTGCGCATGCGTGGGTTGGCGTGCCATGTGACCCGCTCCAGCGCCATGCTGTGGGGGCCAGAAATGGTCATGCCAGGGCCCGGTAGGCACCGTCGTGAAACACGACCGCGTTCACGACGTCGCAAACACTTGGGCTCCATATCGGAGAATTGCCCCCACTGTTTTTTTTGAAAAAGCGAAATAAACAACTTGAGCTTCTCACATTTCAGATTCTGAAATTACTTCCATATATTTTAACTCTGAACTTTACAAGTGACAGAATTTAAGAGTAATAACAATCAAATGTATAATGAGAAATTATTGCCAATAAATGTCAGTTGGATATGACAGTAAAACACATTTCTAAATAGGCTTCATATCACAACAGAGTGAAACGTGTCAGCGAGTTAAAGCGAGCTATCATCTCCCAGCAAGAAACAGAAAACTATACATGCCAGGCATTTATTTAATCACTTCAAACCTATTGCAGTAAATTTAATTCAAAAGATGAATCACAAAAGATTAATGATCGTAAAATGTTCAGCAATTAATTTTCAATTTCAAATTAAATCAACTGAAATCATCTGAATTGCAACTCGGACTTAAACTCGTACTGTGCATCGACTGCAGGCTTGAACCTGTCTGATGGTTTGGCTCTCTTCCACAAACTGAGCAACATTGAGAGCAGAGGATTGAGTAACAGAGTAAGATTCATTCCGCACTCTATCTATGCTGGAGCAGGGATTATCTGAAACACAGCTTCTCATATTGTGTGAATCTGCAGGTATTTGGAAATTTCCAAAATAGAAAGGAAGGGCAGAGGAGTGTTAAAATGGCCTGTAACATCAACAGCTGGGGACTATTAAACTGGACCATCTCCTGACTGAAAGGGTTGAATCAGAGACCTGGAGCTGCCCTACCACCTGCTCAACCAAAACTCTCTCAATAGATCCAATCAGACTCTCTCTCCCGAGGTGTGGGCGGGAGACACCAGGAAAATGCAGGATCTGGGCTCGGTGGGGTTACCCCCCATCTCACTATTGTATATACATATCTCTAAAAATCAAAAATCTCTTTTGAGTCCATCATTTTATTTACTCTATATGTCCTCTTCCGATCAGTGTCAAATTTTAAATTGAATTGTTGTTTGCTTCTTAATTGGTATTTAATTCCACCGCAACTCAAAATCACAGACACAAAAGCACTCAACGTATTAGTTACAATTCAGAGTCCTCTACATCAGCTGTAAACCAATGTGGTCTCCTATGTTTGCAAGTGATTGTGTTTACTGTCACAAAACCCACAGGACATTCATCCTGGAGCCTGTCTAAACAGACAAATTCCCCATTCCACCGATGATTCACAACCCGAGCTCCCATCTGATTACTGATGTTCCCCTGATATATGGATCCTGGCAGGTGCTGGACTGCATACACATATATTTTTATGGAGGTTCGAATTGTGCTGTTAACTGCAGATTTCCCATTACATTAGCCTCGTAAGTCATTAACCCTTATCCTGGTAAACCAATCCATGCTAACACAATCCAAATGTAGCAGGCAATTAAAGTCAAGTGGGAGAAAAATGTCTGCTTGGCCAATTGAAGGATTCATGACTCCTCCCCCGAGACCTCACTTCCTACACTTGCAGGTCCCTCTTAACCCAAGGCAGGCCCTTAGCACTCACATTAAATTACCAATATTATCACGGTCATTGCTTTGGACCAAGCCTCACTGGGACACTGGAGTGCAATGTGTCTGACAGGAGCGCTAATGCAATGTGCCTGGAGCTCTCAGCCAAAGCGGACCCGTATTTCAGGCTCACGCCAGTACAAGGGGCCACAGAGACAAGAAATATAAAAGCAATGGAAAAGAGGGCAGGGATTATGAGGCAACAGAATTTACATTCAACGCCCATGGTTAAAGTAGAACCTTTTATTTATTCTTTCACAGGATGTGGGCGTCACTGGCTGGGCCAGCATTTGTTGCCCATCCCTAATGGCCCTTGAACTGAGTGGCTTGCTCATCCATTTCAGAGGATAGTTAATAGTCAACCACATTGCTATGGACCAGGAGTCACATGCAGGCCAGACCTATAAGATGGCAAATTTACTTCCCAAAGGACATTTGAGAAACAGATGGGTTTTTATACCAATCGATGGTAGCTTCAACCAAGACTAACTTTTAATTCCACTCTTTATTAAGTGATTATACATTCCACCACCGACCGTGGTAGGATTTGACCCCCATGGCCAAGAGCATTAGCCTCTGGATTGTTAATCGTCTCGTGACATTATGGCCAGGTTTTTCTGCGCAACCCGCCGTGTGTTTTCCAGCGACGGAGGCAGCCCACCAGCAGGATCTTCGGGTGCCGCCGTTGTCAATGCGATTTCTTGTTGAATGCACCCCACGTTGCCGGGAAACCCGAAGCCGAAGTACGCTGTCAGTGGGACTGGAATGTCCCGCCAGCGTGAACCACCAGTAAAATCCGCACAACTATTATGCCATCATGTCCCCTAAATCAACAACCATTCAAATGTAGATTTTGTAGGGAACAGGGTTGGTAAACGTGTGTTTGCTGGCCTGTAGATTAAACACTGACAAGTTTAAATGGCATGCTTCCACATTGTAACCTTTATGTATTTCAAAATATCTCTGTGCCTTTTCTTTCCAAAGGGAACTAGTAGGAGCAGTGGCGTGTAAGGACCTGGCGTTAACTGATGAAAATTTCTGTTCGTTCAATAGAAGAATTTGGTCTGTCAGAAGATGCCCGGTTCTTACACAGCGAAGTTTCATGGATATAGAGTCATTACAGCCTCTTCCTTGAGGTATCCAATCAGTTCCATTATACCACAGCCCCGGAACTTTATTTCCCTGGAGCCGATCCCAATTTCCTTTTAAAATCAGTAACCATCGCTGTTTCCACCAGCTTAGTGGGCAGCGTATTCCAGGTCATTACCACTCGCCGTGTAACATAGAGTTTCCTCACATTCCCTCTGCGATATACGTTATAGAATGCCTCGCACTTGGTTCCCTTGCGGATCCTCCAAGTCTCCAATTTAGCTCTTAAATAAATAAAGGGTTGCATTTAAATGGTACCTTTCAGAGCACAACCCCTCAAACAGCAACGCAATAAAGGCCAGATCAACTGTTTCAGTGATATGAGGGATATATATTAGCTAGGATGGGATTGGTTAGCTCAGTTGCCTGGATGGCTGGTCCATGATGTGGTGCGGCACCAAAACCACGGGTTCAATTCCCTTACCGGCTGAGGTTATTCATGAAGGCCCCACCTACTCAAGCTTGAGCCTGAGGTGTGGTGACCCGCAGGTTGAGTCAGGGAGAGTAACTTCTGGTCATCTGGAATTATGCTGACGATTACATTTATTAGCTGGCACAGTGACATCCCTGTTTTGCTTTGCATAGTGCTACGGGATCCAGCTCATCTTAGCTTCATGTCTTGTGCAACACCTCCAACAGTGCAGCACTCACTGGGTACTGCAACTGAGCACAAAGCTGGATTGTGTGCTCCAATCTCTGCAGTCAGGTTCCAAGCCACATCTTTCTGACTCAGAGAGCTAGCAAGCTCTCTCTCGCCTGAAGATTTGAACAAAGCATAATGTCAATCATTGCCAACATTTCCATTGGCTTCAGTCACTGGAGAGCAGAGAGAATACCCACAAAGGGGCTGGTTTAGCACAGGGCTAAATCGCTGGCTTTGAAAGCAGACCAAGGCAGGCCAGCAGCACGGTTCAATTCCCGTACCAGCCTCCCCGAACAGGCGCCGGAATGTGGCGACTAGGGGCTTTTCACAGTAACTTCATTTGAAGCCTACATGTGACAATAAGCGATTTTCATTTCATTTCAAAGCTAGGTGACTTGTGAGGAAAGAAAAATACAGACAAAAAGACAGAGAGAAAGGAAAAGAAAGAAAGATGGGGAAAAGAGAAGAGCACAAAATGACATTAGCAGCTCCCAGCTGCCCTGCAACACATGTGGCAGGTGCAAAACCTGATACCTTCAGCCATAATTACATTGCTGGAGTGCATAATTACCTCAGATACAAGACTTGTGACTGAGAAGAGTCTAGAATTAGTCCAACACAGAAGTCCCTGGTCGCAAGGAAAAAGACTGCTTCACTTCATACTTCCACTGGAGTCAGTTACAGATACCAATGTACTCGCACGTACACTCCCAAATACATCAAATACATTCACCCACTGACAACATGCGCACATACTGACAACATATATTCATATAGCACCTTTATAATAATAAACTCTGTGCATTAGTAGTAAGACATCCCCTATTTTATACTCCATTCCCCTTGCAATAAATGCTTACATTCCAATAGCCTTCCTAATTATTTGCTGTATGTGCAGGCTAACTTTTGTAATTCATGCGCGAGGACACCCAGATCTCTTGCTATTTAAATAAAAGTCTGTTTTTCTATTCTTCCCACCGTAGGGGACAAGTTTGCATTTTCACATTTAATACAGAGGGTTGTGAGGTGATGCATTTTGGCAGAGGGGATAGGGAGAGGCGACATAGACTTAATGCACAGATCAAAAAAATGTGTGGAGGGACAGAGGCACCTGGGGCTTCATGTACATCAACTTTTGAAGTACGCAGGACATGTTAAGAGAGTGGATAGCAGAGCATTTGGGTTTTATGAATCGTGGCATTGAGTATAAAATTAGAGATGTTATACTGGTATCATACTTTATAAAGGTCTAATTAGGTCCCAGTTAGTTTTGTATCCAGTTCTGGTCACCACACTTTTGGAAAGACGTGAAAAGCTTTGAAAAATTACAGAGGAGATCTACCAGAATGACTCCAGGAATGGGGGATTTCAGCGACAAGGTTAGGCTTGAGAAGCTGGGGTTGTTCTGCTTGGAGAAAGGGAGATTGAGGGGAATTTTGATCGAGGTGGACAGGATTATGACAGGATAAGATAAGGTAGGCATGGAGAAACTATTCCAATTGGCTGATGGTACATAAAACTAGGGGACACAGATTGAAGATTTTAGGTGAGCGATGCAGAAAGAAGGGCGGAATGGTGGCACAATGGTTAGCACTGCTGCCTCACAGTCCAGAGACCCGGGTTGAATCCTGGTCTCGGGTCACTGTCTGTGAGAAGTTTGAACTTTCTCCTCGTGTTTGCGTGGATTTCCTCCGGATGCTCCGGTTTCCTCCCACAGTCCAAGCCAGCGATTTAGCCCTGTGCTAAACCAGCCCCTTTGTGGGTATTCTCTCTGCTCTCCAGTGACTGAAGCCAATGGAAATGTTGGCAATGATTGACAGTCAAAGGAGCAGTTTAGGTGGATTGGCCATGTTAAATTGCCCCTTAGTGTCCAAAGCATTAGGTGGGGTTACTGGGATACAGGGATAGGGTATAGGCGTGGGGTTAAGTAGGGTGCTCTTTCCAAGGGCCGGTGTAGACTCTATGAGCTGAATGGCCTCCTTCTGCACTGTAAATTCTATGACTTTAAAACTTCCCAAGGTACTTCACAGGATTATGACACCTTGTCGTTTCACATACACAAATGCTCATCAACTCATACACAAAACACTCAAACACACATGCACACAGCTTCTCTAAACAGTTGATCTCAACGATTTATGAACTAGCCTGCTAACCACCTCAGTTGCCTGATAGCCCAATTATTCTGAGTGATTAGTGTTTGGTGATGTATAAATGACACCCACAGAAATTTTATTATTTTTTGTTTCCAGTTATTGAATCATGCACAGGTGTAATGAACAAGTGACGCCTGTCTTGTGCCCTCTCCATGCAGACCGCTCTTTGCTTATCAGTGTTCCGATGCGTGACTGTGAAGCACATTAATGTACCTTCAGGAGTTCCAACATCTTGGATGTATTTGTTAGAAAACACACTGAGGTGACATTTCATTTGCTTTAGAGTTGCCTATCTCCTTGCCTCTGCTTCACAGACAATGCTGAAGTAACTTCTTCAGGATTACCAGGAAATTCGCAGTCAAACATTACAATGGAGAAAAATCCCAATTATCATGGCACTAGCAAGGTCAAATCATTGAAATTAAATTTGATAAAAAGGAAGTGAGCTGTGTTGGTTTATTAGGCATGATTTGGAAAATGAGAGGGATCGGGGACACCCAGTCTTCAGGAGGCCAGAATTTTCTCTGTCACCATGAAACAGAACAACATTTTGACAAATTTTCCATGTTGGACTCCATCTTCATCTGTCGCAATTTGTGATGAGTTTGCCCCTCCAAACTATAGTGATGTACTTTCACAGACTCCATTTGTGAATATAAAAAGGATTTATTAATATGAAAACAGCAGCATCATGGCTGCACCTAGCTCCCTCCATGTCTCCTGCTGTTATAACCCGCATGAGACCCACGGGGATGGATCAATTGGCCTCCCGTGAGCCTCGCTGAATAATAGCTTCCCAGCTGAGGGATGAAGGAGTCAATGGATTCTTACATAAAAGCCGGCCCAGATGGGATGTGCATGTGTTGTCCCGGCGGGGACCAGAAGTATTCTGTGTATATTTTGTGCTTTACAGTAAACCAGTTTTCTTTACACCTCTCGTTTGGACTCCTCAGCAATCTTCAACCTGCCTAATGAGGACTCCACTCCACTCTGAGTCCCAATTGGCTCCCCCTTACTCTGCTGTGTTGCCATCAAAGGGACAATCACCGCACTGGCCCAGGTTGAATGCAGTGGCTCTCCAGTGCCATCATCAGAGCCCAACTTACATATTTAAACAATTCCTCACCACCTTCTGCAAGGGCCCTTGTTGCCCGCCCTTTAAAGTAACTAAATGTCCTGCTCCATTTTAACGGCCAACCCCACCACCCTCTTACCTACCTGGTCTCTGCTGGAATGGGAAGGGTTATAAGTTCCCCCATTACCTCAGTGCTCAACACTTCCTCCTGCAGCTTTCAGTCATTCCTTGCTACCCTGTTGAACTGATGGTTTGATAGTGTTTTGCTCAACAAGGAACAGTACTCCAGCCCTTTGGGAACTTTATAGCTTTCTGGGCTGAACATTCAGGCCAACAATTTCAGACTGTAATCTTTGTGTCCATTTTGTTTCCTTTTTCAATCTTACGCCTGCTGGTTTCCTGCCTTTACTTTCAGACGGTACCAGCTCCTTATTCTGCCATTCACGCCACCTCCAGACACATCTTTGTTTCTTTAATTGTCCCATTACCACTCCCTTTGGTTCTGCCCCACGAACTTATCTGTCATTTAATCTGTCCTGTCTTCTACTCCATCGCAGACTTTCCCTTTTGTTCTTTTTCCACCAAGCTACTTTAATTTGCTTCATACCTCTCACATTTCTAACTTTTTCCAGTTCTGACAAAAGGTCGTCAACCTGAAAAGTTAACTCCATTTTTCTCTCTCCATAGATGCTGCCCAACCCACTGAGTTTTTCCAGCATTTTCTGTATTTATTACAAATATTTGGGCCCATATTGCATCTATAAAACTGTTCTAAAATTGTAAAAGGCAGTATGTAATTCAAGACATGTCCAGACCCATCCAAACCCAGTATGATGCCTGGCCTGTACTGACTTAGTTGCACTTAAAGATTCAGCAACCAGATCCCTATTTATCGAATGATATTAAGTGAGGTTGATGCATTAACCTTGGGACACCACAGGATGCCTCTGGTTCCTGTTGAAACAGCTCAGGCCAATAGTAACTCGACTAGTAAGAGCAGAAAATAGATGCTGTCCCAGTGCGAAATCTCCAGCTGAAAGCTGAGAGACTTCTGATGAGGCTTGGATAGTGCTGGTTCCTAAAGTGATCTTGGCTTGGTTCGTGTTCGATAAATTGATTCAGCAGGTGGGATATTGTTCTCACCTTTTCTGAAAGCAGATTGGTGAAGGAATAGGGGATGCTGAGCATCTGCACCAAACAGGGGCCACGCTTGTAAATGCTCAGAACGTCAGGCAGATCTCTGGAGGCGGCAGAGCCTCAGGTGCAGATCAAACCTGGGCAAAACGTTGACAATAGATCGCCACTGAAAATGTCCTTTTCTCCTCAGGAATGCTGCGTGACCAGCTGATTGCTGTAAGCATAGTCTGAATTTATTGTAGTGAATCCTTATGCTCTTCAGTGCAACACATAATGCACACCTCATGCACGAGGAGTATAAAAGATCATTCTAGAATCATTCTGTCCCCACCCTAACAATAATTTATCCAAATCTCAACTTCAGAACCACGTCAACATTTGCACTTCACATGCCAGCTCATCTCCCTGAAAGAATCTCAAAATGTATTGTCCATTGATACCTATTGAATGTCAAAATTTGAACGCGTTGTTGGCTGGTGAAATGCTCAAAAGCTCCACACCAAATATACAGTTAGTTAATAAAAGGTTATCACCTTCTAAACCAAATATACCAAGTTAGTATTGGGGTGTAACACTCAACACTAAATGCACACTAGATATTTTCAACTGTCTAATGACTTTGAAAATTACACAGTACAAAATTACTGTAATAAGTATTGTGGGTGAAGAAGAATAGACAGAACTTCACTGCAAAATTGTTTAATTAATAGTATTCTGCAGAATGAGCTCCCATATCATTATTAGCAGCTGGATATGGAATGCTCCTTCAGAGCAAACATTCTGAGCAGACCAGCTCAACCATGGCAAAGCAGTATTCCAGATTGCTGATTGACTTATACGAAATCCATGTCAGAGGCTGGAGCACCAGAATACATTTCTAACCTGTCTCAAAGCTAACTGTGAATCACCATGTGTAAGTAAAGGAACCTTGCTGCTTCTTTACAGAGCTAGCTCGTCACACAGATTTCAGGCTGAGTGAGGGAGAGCAGTTAGGGGACGTAGGGAGATTCCTTGTCACACCATGTAACACCACAGTTGGCAGAGTTTTCATAGCCTGGCAGCCCTTCTGTGATCAATGCTAATACTTTCAGATGTGAGGATCCTGTAATCATTCCAGGCAATCCACAGCTCTGCAAAAACACCCTTTTGCCCACATCTTTTCACAATTGAAATTCGATTCAGGCAGTTTTGCCTCATTTCCCCCAGTTGCTGGTGTTTTGATTCCACAGAATTTTTTCATTTCTCTCATTTGGAAACATGCAAGAATTCAGAGATATTGTTATGATTAGCGTTTCACATAGTTTGTCGCTCCTTAATTAGCCTGTACCTACCAGATTAATTCCAGGATGATTTCCGCCATCATTATTTGAATAAACGTTTTTGAAATAATATTCTTACAATATATTGACACTTAACATCAATCAGATCAGCACGGTGGCCTAGTGGTTAGCACAACCGCCTCACGGCGCTGAGGTCCCAGGTTCGATCCCGGCTCTGGGTCACTGTCCGTGTGGAGTTTGCATATTCTCCCCGTGTCTGCGTGGGTTTCGCCCCCACAACCCAAAAATGTGCAGAGTAGGTGGATTGGCCACGTTAAATTGCCCCTTAATTGGAAAAAATAATTGGTTAATCTAAATTGAAAAAAAAAAACATCAATCAGATCTTCAAGGAGACCTTGGACGTTATTTTCAAAGGTTTCATTCATAGCAGAATGCAGATTTGGGAATGGATTCTTCTGTCCTGCCTGCCGCAAGAACGACAAAGGCAAGACGCGGACAATGGAGAAGTCCATTGACCTGGGATTTTCCTGCTGGTCTGCCAACCCAAATCCAGGGTCAAAATCACGGAACTCAGGGCAGCACAGTGGCCTAGTGGTTAGCACAACCGTCTCACGGCACTGAGGTCCCAGGTTCGATCCCGGCTCTGGGTCACTGTCCGTGTGGAGTTTGCATGTTCTCCCCGTGTCTGCGTGGGCTTCGCCCCCACAACCCAAAAATGTGCAAAGTAGGTGGATTGGCCACGCTAAATTGCCCCTTAATTGGAAAAAAATAATTGGCTAATCTAAATTTATAAAAAAAAAAATCCCGGAACTCCCTCCCTAACAGCACTGCAGGTGTACCTACACACCATGGGCTGCAGCGGTTCAAGAAGGCAGCTCACCATCATGTTCTCAAGGGCAATTAGGGAGGGGGAAGAAATGCTGGCCTAGCCAGTGACGCTTAAATCCCGTAATAAATAATTTTTTTTTAAAAATCATCATGAGCTCAAATTCAACCATCACAAATTGCAAAACAGATCTTAGTAATTCACAATTTGTGTGCTGGCACCAAAAGAAAATGACCATGAAATCCATTAGCTGTCATTTAAATCCAATTGGCTCATTAACTTCCTTCAGGAAAAGGAACCTTGTCTGCTGTCTATGTAACTGTAGTTTCACGCTGTGCAGTAGACAGGTAATGCTCTCAGGGCAGCCAGACCTGAGGATTTCCCATTGTGGGCAGCACCACGCCGTCGGGAAATCCCTGGGCTTAGGTGCGCTGCTGGCGTAACCGAGAATCCCAACAGTGGAGATCCCAGCCCATGGCCTTTGCAAAGCCATTGAGGTCTCAAAAATTATCAACTGTGATTCACTTGGAGTCACAAAAATCTAGGTTGACACTCCAGTGGAGTACTGAGGAAGTGCCACATGGTCAGAGATATCGGGCAAGCTTCTCTGGCCTCCCAGCAGCGTGTTTCTCACTGGCGGGAGGCAGCCCGCCGTTGGCATCTCTTGGTTCCACCGCTGTCAATGGAATATCCCACTGTATCCACCCCATGTTGCTGGGAAACCCACGGCGGGGGTGCACCGTTGGCGGGACCAGAAGATCCCGTCGGCATGAACAGCCAGAAGATCTCACCCGTCATCTTTTGGATGAGATGCTAAGCGGAGGCCTCACCTGTTGCTGTCAGTTGGTTGTAAACAATCCCACCACAATTCTTTGAAGAAGAGCAGGAGCGTTACCCTCAGTATCCTGACCAACATTTATCCCGCAGTCAACATCACAGTTGAGTTTAGCATTATGTCACTGTAGTTTGTTGGAGCTTGCTGTGCACAAACTGGCCACCACATTTCCTACTTAACAGCAGTAACTGCACTTGAAAAGGTGCTATAGAAATGCAATTTATTTTGCCATGTAGGATACACTAGAATCATATATTAAAGACGTCCCTCTATCGTTTTCCTTGCAACTTTGAGACTGCACGATATTATTTTCTGGTATCAATGTGTCAGGAAATATACAGTCAGCAGCAAGAAAAATAAAAGTTGACGGTTTCTTCCCTTTCTTCCCTGTGCTGTGGAGTTATTGATCACAAGTTAGAGGAAAGGAAAGATGTGAAAGACCCCCGCCGGCATGGGGCCCCCTGGTGGCCAACATTTATCCCTTAACAAACAATGAAGACAAGTTGGGCACGATTCAGTGGCCCCATTGCGCTCGAGCGAGAGAGCGACGAGGACGGTGATTAGCAGGAGAGGCCAAAAATGAGAACCGCACCAGGCACCAAACTGTTTGCTATGCTACCGGCCCTCTCCCGCAGCTGAAATCTGGATTCTGCTGCAGTGACGGGAAACCAAGAATCACCACTGAAGCCCTATTTCCGTATGATTAACGTTAGCCACCCCATATCCAAAGGTCTCTCGTGATCCAGCTGCCTCCCCATCAAGTGGTCACGCTGGTACCCCAGTCGTATTCCTTTTTAAAAACATGAACCTGGCGGAAGGGTTGCTGCAGGGACCCGAGGAGGTGAGTAGCCATCTTCACTCACAGGCAAATGAGTCCGAGGCAATGGGCTTGCTGCCCCTGTGCTTGGAGGGGGTTGGGGGGGGAGGGGGGGTTGAGAGGGAGTGCAGCGCTGGGGGGCCACCGCGCATGGCTCCACCATCCCAACCCCTGGATCTTATGTACCCAACCCTTGCCCCACCGACCATCCAAAACCTCCACTGACTGAGGGCGCCAGTGATCGGACAACTGAAGGCTATTGTAAATCGGGAAATGACAATCATAATTAAGGAGCACTTCACACGTCCCAAGTGGATTCCGGTGGGTGGGCGGACCAAGTAGCATGTGGAGTTGTTGCCTAGCATCCTAATCAGACTGTGATTCCTCGACACTGTGCCTGAACACTGTGGGAGGCAACACCACAGACGCAGCAGCCAACATCCGAACACCACGGGGATGGCTCCCAGCACCAGGGGCATGTACTCGTTTGGAGGTTGGGTGAGTGCAGCTGGGAGGGGACCAGCCTGGTCCAAGTCACATTATGTGTGGGTGTCAGGGATACCAGGTCTAGGGACTGTCTTGTTGTGCTCTTGGCGTAGCATAAGCTGCTTCCTTGATGTTCACTCTGACAAAGTAAGGTTCAGAAGTGGAGATAACTCCTGTGGTGGTGTCACCTCCGTGTGTATCGTGAATGCCCATTGGTTGTGTCCTATCTTACTGACCCATTGGTTGAATGTGTGTGTGTCATGTCTCTGGTGCTCCTTCCTGTGTCTATCTAGTCTATGTGTACTTACATTAACCCCTTGTGTATCTACAGTGATGCATATCACCACATCCCCCCCTTTTTCATGTTACATATTTTCTGTACACTGTTAAAGAAAATTGGACAAAAAAACAGGTAGATAAGCAATGATCTGTACAAGTTATGATAACAGTGATCATTAAACAAGAAGTCCAACTCATATGTATAAGTCCAAAGCCCATCAATTATCATGATCAAATGTCTTTCTTGTTGGGTTGGTGAGGTGGTGATTTTGATGGTGGCATGTCCTTGTGAACGCCATCAGTGTCCCTGTGCATAAGGAACCAAGAAGTGGTCAAATCACTTTGTTGTCTGGTTTGGAGTCTGTTTTTCTTCCCTTGTGATAGCGAATGTTGGATGGCATCTGTCCTGAAAGCCAGGTTGCCTGTTGGTAGTGCAGCACATGTGAATTGGGAAGATGCATCGTCCTGCCATGGTATGTCCTTGTACTGAGCTGAGCAGTAACAGTGTCCCTCATGGGCATAGTTGTACCAGTTGTAGTACCATTGGTGTAGTCATTGTCGTGCTTGCTGTCGACGATGTTGTCTTTGGTACGTATCGTTGTCTTTCATATGGTTTTCATAGGTTGTGTTGTTGTGTCGGATGTTTCTGTTGTGTTTGCTGCGCTCAAGGACCACACTCAGTGGATAATACAAGTCCTTCACACAGTTACTCGTGTCAGTGTGCTTTGTGGCATCTGCTGTCACCTTGAACGTGCCGTCACTGAGTTTGCGGCGCTCCCCGTCTGGAGTCATGTCCGGCTTACTTGAATCAGCTTTGGCTTGTCGATGCTCCCCATCTGGAGTCTGGTCTGTGTCTCCTGAGTCAGTTTGGTTTGTCGATGCTCCCCGTCTGGAGTCATAGCAGGTTCACTGGAGTCGACTGAGATTTCTTGATGCTCCATGTCTGGAGTTAAAACATTCAGGAATGCTTTTGCTTGCGGAGTGGCTCGAGCGAATGAGGTTTGAAGTAACGTGGTGTCACCCGGAGTCACCAGTGGTCTCACTGTGATCGTCGAGTGCCTCCTCTGAGCAACCAGCACAGACTAGGTGAGGTCTGTCACATTGCAGATCTGGTATGGGAAGTGGGATGCTGTCGTCACTTTTCTCACATAGAGTGGATACAGCCTCAGTAGTGTTCTTCTTGTGGCTCAAACAATCTGGATGGACTGTCATAGTCGCTTTGTTGTTCACTGGAGTGTGGTGGACTGTCATAGTCTTCTTGCTGCGCACTTGAGCATGGCAGAATGTCATAGTCTTTCTGTTGTTCACTTGAGCGTGGCAGACACATCGTCTGCTGCTGGTTGCTCAGAGGATGTTGCTGGACCCTCATGGTCTTGTTCATGCAAGGACTGCGCTTTGGAGTCTTGCGTTGCTTCTATCGTGGAGGCTGTCCACGAGCTCGCTGTGGAGGCTTGTGTCACTCGAGTCACTTCTTGTTCAAGCAAGGACTGCGGTGTGGAGTCTTGAGTTTCTTCATACATGGAGTCTGTCCACGAGCTCACTGTGGAGCCTTCTGACACTGGAGTCACGTCTTGTGTGGAGACGTGCAGTTGTCTCACTGTTGAGTCTTTCATCGCTTTCTGTGTGGAGGCTGGGACCCTTTGTGGTGCGTGGACCAACCACTGTGTGGAGTCGGGAACTCTTCGCAGTGCATGGACCACTCTCTGTGTGGCAGGCCGCTCTCTGTGGGCTTGTACTGCTCTCTGTCTCTTGGTGTCAGGCCGCAGCATAATCCTGGACTCACGAGTCGGGATGTCATATATGCTGGGCTGAAGATCCTCAAATCCGAAGAACACATCCAATTCTGTGTCGGATTCGGTACTGGGGTCGCCATCTCGAATGATGAAACCTTCGTCTGAGTCGTAGTCTTCTAGGACCATATCATCACATTTTGTGTCAGAGCTGGCATTGGGCTTGTGATGTCCAGAGAAGAAATCAAGGTCGGAGTCGTAGTATTCAAGGACTGTATCATCTCTTTGGGCGGTGCTAACTGCTTATTGCAGGGTTCTGCAGAGGTTACTTTCTGCTACTGGTCGAATGTCAGGCATTGCGCTGTCGTTCCAGGTGAAAGAATCAGGTTTTACGGCTTTAAAATTTTTTTTCCGTGTTTTGGGACATTTTCCCTTTAAATAGGCGTGGTCTGGGGCCTCTGATGTCATGACGCGTGTGATGTAGGTCGTTGGAAGCGATTGGGCATGCTCAGGTCGCTGTTCCTTTACTTGGAGCCTTTTTCTCCACTGCGCATCTGCAGCACCTTTACCAAGATGGCTGCAATTCAAAACTACAGATTTCTACTGCAAGCCTACCTCGTGGTGAGGTTTGGTGCTTCTTTTTCCATCTTGCCTTGTTATCTCCTCGCAGAATTCTTGGAATTTGTCCAGGACTGCCTGGAAATCGCTCCTGTTTTACCCCTTTGAGTATTTGAAGGTCTGGAAGATTTCAGCTGCTTCTGGACCTGCGATGGTAAGTAGAAGCTTTATTTTCTCTGCATCCGCCATGCCATCTAGGTCGGACGCTACCAGGTAGATCTCAAATCTCTGCCTGAAACAATGCCAGTTTTCATTGAGACTGCTTTGGTACCTGAGCTGCTGCAAAACCGGAATCCCGAACATCGTCTTGCCTGGCTGTTGTTGCTGCTTGTCACTGCCTGCTGAGTTGTAACTATATGGAGTGAAACAGTCACTCAACTGGTACCATGTCTTGTTATGCTCTTGGCGTAGCATAAGTTGCTTCCTTGATGTTCACTCTGACAAAGGAAGGTTCAGACGTGGAGATAACTTCAACATGTTTATTAAACTATTTACAATTCTCCTACTTGGATTCGCCTCTACTGTTAATCCTTTTATAGCTACTCAGACTGACGAACCAGTCTGCTACAATCCACGTGGTGGGTGTGATGTTGAATCAACCACGTGTCTGTACTCACTGAGTGCCTCCACTGGAAAGAGGAAGATCATGTGTGCTCTGTCCTTTATAGATGGGTTGGTCTAATGCCCTCCTGTGGTGGTGTCATCTCTATGTATCGTGAATACACACAATTGGTCGTCTCCTACCTTACTGACCCATTGGTTGAATGTCTGTGTGTCATGCCTCTGGTGCTCCCTCTAGTGTCTATCTAGTCTACGTGCACATACATTAACCCCTTGTGTATCTACAGTGATCACTGATCATTGTTGCAAATGACAGCCAACATGTGCGGCAGGAAGCTCTGCCTCAACAAGGAGACGGTGTGACACCTCTGCCCTCGGTGATGATCGTCAGTGACTGGGACATGCTCTGCAGTGCCTTGCCAATGCCCACCTGTGGCTGGGACAAGCTCCGAAGTGTCTCAGCTATTCCCATCTGAGGCCGGGACATGTCCCGCAGCACCTCATCAAGGTCCGCCTGGTACTGGGTCATGTCCTCCGTCAGGTCGGACAGTCTACCGAGTCCCTCAGTCATGGCTGTCATCGCCTTGGACACCTCCACTCATGCTGCCGGCGTCGTGCAGCAGGCTCTCTGCAGTCTCCACCCTAACAGTGCTGGCCTCGGTGCAGCGCATTGCTGGCGGCATCTCCTGTCCCCGTAGCCTCTGGGATTCCTCCAATCGGCTATATACCTGCTGGAGTGTCGCTGACATCTCCCTTTGAATGTCACGCCCTACATCAGCTCCGTTCAGAGTTGCATTTGACTTGGACCCAACTGGGTCCTAGGATCCAGCAGACCGTGGACTGCTTCCTCGCCTGTGAAATCCTGCCTCCGACTGACGTGCATCAGCAACTGTGTGGTGCTCACCAGACTGGGCCCCAGAAACCTGCACCCTAACATTGCGGGGAGAGGTTTGGAAAAGAGGCAGCATGGGAGGCCAAGGCATGGTACGGGGAGGGGACAGTGCCAGGTGCAGGCTTATGGGGGAGGGGGGCACAGTGCCCATTTACTGGTCATTTAATTCTTCATTTTTGTGCGAGCTTGCTGTGCCCAAATGGCTGCTGCATTCTCTGCATTTCAAATACTTTGGTGGTTGCAATGAGCTTTGGGACATCTTGAAATATGCAATAATAAATACAAATTATTTATTTTTTGCTTCATTCACTCACCAAGGACCCATGGAGAAATATAACTGAAACTTTTCCGTTAAGCACTTAATTGTCGTTGAGTATTTCCCTGTAATTGGTAGAAATAATTAGGCCTGTGAAAAGTCATTTGTGTTGGTAACCTTGGAAACGAGTGCAATCTGGGCAAATAAAATAATCACGCAACAGGAGTAAACAGCTCAAGTTATTTACGTATTGGAAGTGCGCAGAATGGCTGAAGACAGCAAGCAGTGTGTGATTTTAACATCTATTCAGAGTCAGTGCTCGCTTACTTCAAAAAAGACAGCATTAGCTCACGGGAGTGTTCTGACAAGACCCTCTTCCTCCGACAGCTGACAGGAAGATTTTGGAACTCCATTTTTTTTCCCAACTCCACCACATCCAATGCTGAACACCATCAGCAAATGTTCAGTCATGTCTCCTTCAAGAATATTTGGAACTTTCTGCAGTATTTTCATCAGATGTTTATATATCACGTCACTTCCGATGAGAGAAGAAAATAAATCATTTGGTCACCTCTGACTTGAAACATTGAAGAATATAGGGCTGCTGGCACAGTGCATGAAATAGAAGCATGAGGGTATAGGACAGGGGAGAAAGGGAACGGAACAGGGGGCATGAGTTAGCTTCACAGCGCCAGAGACTCGGGTTCGATTCCAGGCTTGTGTCACTGTCTGTGTGGAGTCTGCACGTTCTCCCCTTGTCTGCATGGGTTCCCTCCCACAAATCCCAAAAGACGTGTGAATTGGATATTCTGAATTCTCCCTCTGTGTACCCAAACAGACGCCAGACTAGAGGCTTTTCACAGTAACTTCAATGCAGTGTTAATGTAAGCCTACTTGTGACACTAATAAAGATTATCTTTAGATAGCAGGCATAGGGTAGCAGATACAGATATGGGCAAAGAGCAGGGGAGTAGGGCTAATTGGATCACTCTTTCAAACAGCCAGAACAGACACAAATGGGCCAAATGTATGATCATAGGACAGGCTGGAAGTGCAGAAAGATTGGCTCAGGTCCTTGTTCACATATTGTTTTCACAAGATCATAAAACAGGTACAGATTGCAGTGTTGCAACAGTAACTGTGCTTTGGAAGGAGTGTGACTGTCAAGTGCTTTGGGGCATTCGGGGACTGGAAACACAAGTCTTTCCGCAGATGAGGACACCCAGATTAAATAATCTATTATCCCCAATGCAAGATCTAATTGTTTAATGAGCCTGGGGTTTTACCTGCATTACCCCATCTTTCAGTCCATTCCATGTGTTATTTGCTGCAAAAATAAAAACTTCCCAACATCAGGATCTAATCTGTTTTGATAGCTGTGTTTAGGATTGTGAAAAGGATGGGAGAGCGCAAGTGAAAAAACAACAGAAACAGCCAGATGATAACTGAAAACTGGGGAGGGGGCAACCTCGCGTGCTCCAGTGTAGTTTAAAACCCAGCTGATATGATTTTCGAACAAGTCTGCAAATGGGCAGAATAACCCACGGTTGAAACAGACTTCAATATACTCATGTGGGTCCTTCAACAACAACTTGCATTTGTATCACACCTTAAATGCACACCTAGTGTGTTTTGGGGGAGTGGTTATCTCACAAGGTTTGACACTGGAGCACATGGTGGCAGAGTGGTTAGCACGGCTGCCACACAACGCCAGGGTCCCAGGTTCAATTCCGACCTTGGGTGACTGTGTGTGGAGTTTCCACATTCTCCCAATGTCTGCATGGGTTTCCTCCGGGTGCTCCGGTTTCCTCCCACGGTCCAAAGATGTGCAGGTTAGTAGGAATATGGGGATAGGTGGGGGAAGTGGGCCTCGGTAGGGCGTGCATTCAGAGGGTCGATGCAGATTTGATGGGCTGAATGGTCTCCTTCTGTACTATAGGGATTCTATGGGGATGGACAGGTGACCAGAAGCATTGTCAAAGAGGTATACTTGTTTTTGTATAATGCCTTTCATAACCATAGGACATCCCAAAGCACTTTAAAAATGTAGCGACTGGTGTGATCCAGGAAACATCTTAAAATCTCGATGTGCAAAGCTGTAAGAAGAATATTAGAGGAGGAGAGAGAAGTGGAAATGTTTAGGAGGAAATTCCAGGACGTTGGGCCGAGGTAGCTGAAGGCATGGTTACCAATGGTAGAAGAAAACAAGTCATATATGTACAATAAATCAGAACTGCTGGAACATAGAGATTTCAGAGTGTTGTGGGTCTGGAAGAGGTTACAGAGTTATGGTGGGGCATAGAGGGATTTGAATCCATAGAATTCCTGCAGTGCAGAAGGAGGCCATTTGGCCCATCGAATCTGCACCCCAACTAGGCCCACTTCCCCACCCTATCGTCATAACCCCACCTAACCTACACATCTTTGGACACCTTGGGCCAATTTAGCCTGGCCAATCCACCTAGCCTGCACATCTTTGGACTGTGGGAGGGAACCGGAGCACCAGGAGGAAACCCATGCAGACACAGGGAGAAAGTGTAAACTCCACACAGATATCCAAGGGCAGAATTGAACTCGGGTCCCTGGCTCTGTGAGACAGCAGTGCTGACCACTTAAAATGTTAGTGCTAGACAGGTGCCCAAAAGTCAGCAAGCACAGGGGTGATGGGTAAATGGGGTTTGGTGTGTGTTATGACACAGGCAGGAGAGTTTTGGGTGTTTACAAAGAGTGGAAGCTGGGAGATTGACCAAGAAAGCATTGTTTTGGAATACCTGATGTTAATATTTATGTATAAATGGACAGATGTGGCTGCCCTGCCCAGTTCCCCAGGCATCAAAAGGGAAACAGAGGGTTGTTTGTTCAGTCAAATGACTCTTCACCATAACTTTGAGTCATTAGACTCAAACATTAACTCAGGTTTCTCTCTCCACCTTCTCTCTCTGCCATACCTGCTGAGGTTTGCTATCACTTCCTGTTTTCCAGCATTGATTACTTCAATGTTAGTCCTTAAAGAGATAGTGGAGACCACTTAGAAAAAAAGATCTGGGTGTCTCGTAATATGTATGTTAATTTGTTTAGCCTAACTGAAGCAGGGATAAAACAATCTGACAACGAGATGGCATTGACATATTGCTTCACAGCTAAAGATCATCTTTGAGAAAAATAATTAGGTTACAAATGTCCTTTCACTCTACATCTGTTTGATGGAGTTTTGTGTGTGGGTGAGGAACAAGTGTTTACAAGGATTGTGGTGGATTGAGTAACGTATAACAGTGGAGCAACCCAGTGACAAGTGTTTGACTTGTTCAGAGCTGGTAGATTCTTTTAACCACTTATGCACAGGTTGATTATTGATCACTTACTCTTTGGAGTAAAATGAAGTGTTCAGGGGCAATCTGTATGATATTGTATTGGATGCAGGATACCTGTCTGTAATCAATTTAATCCAGCATGACAAGAACTTTAAATTTATATTGCACCATTACCAAATAAAACAATGCCAAGATCCTTCACAGAGTCAGAATCAGAGATTGAGTAGGAGATGTCAGGGGATATCAAAACCTTAGTTAAAGAGTTAGATTTCAAAGAGAATTTTTAGAAGAAGAGAGGGAGATGGAGGGGCTGTATTGTATTTATTAATTTATGGGATGTGGGCATCACTGGCTACACAAGAAGCTATTGCCCAATCCCAATTGCCCTTCAGAAGGTGGTGGTGAGCCACCATCTTGAACAACTGTAGTCCATGTGGTGAAGGTGAACCCACAGTGCTGTTAGGGTGGGAGTTCCAGGATTTTGCCCCAGCGACGGTGAAGTAACGATATATTTCCAAATCAGGATGGTGAGTGACTTGGAGAAGAATGTCCAGGTGCTGGACTTCCCAGGTATTTGCTGCCCTCCAAATTTAGAATAGAGGAGGGAGATGGCATTTGGTGAGGAATTTCCTGAGGACTGGATGATATTGCTCACAATTGTGGGGTGAAGGCCGGGGTATAGAAAAGGCTAGACAGAGAAATGTCGGAATCATTGGGATGGGGTGTATTGTTGGCCTGGAGGAAGTGACAGATAAAAGGGAAGTACATTCCCATGAGTGAAGGAAGGTGAAGGAACTTCAGTTATGCAGATAGATTGAAGAAGTTGGGACTGTTTTCCTTGGAAAATAGGAGATTGAGAGGAGATTGGATAGAGGTTTTCAAAATGATGAGGGGTCTGGATTTAATAGATAGGAAAAAATTATTCCCATTAGTGAAAGGATCGAAGAGGGCACAGACTTAAAGTAATTTACAAATTGAGGCGAAGCGGCGTGAGACAAAATCTTTTCACACAGTGAGTGGTTAAGGCCTGGAATACACTGCTTCAGTGTGTGGTGGGGCTAGGTTCACACAGCAAGTGGTTAAGACCTGGAATATACTGTCAGCGAGTGTGGTGGAGGCAGGTTCACACAGTGCATTGTTAAGGCCTGGAATACATTGCTTGAGTGTGTGGTAGGGCCAGGTTCACACAGCAAGTGGTTAAGACCTGGAATAGACTGCCAGAGAGTGTAGTGGAGGCAGGTTCACACAGTGCATGGTTAAGGCCTGGAATACACTGCTTGAGAGTGTGGTGGGGACAGGTTCACTCAAAACGGGATTGAACTCTTATCAGAAGAGGAAGAATGTGCAAGGTTACCGAGACAAGGTGGGAGAATGGAACCAAAAGAACTGTTCATTTGGAGCGCTGGTACAGAAAGGATGGTCCGAATCACTTCCTTCTGTGCTGTAACATTTCTGTGATTCTATGATTGTGATTCCACACACATTGGTGAAGTTGGAGGCATGGTGGATTATGGAACCAGTGGAGATCAGTGAACACAGGAAGCCAATGCAAGTCAGTAAGGACAGAGGTGGTGAGCAGAGGTTAGCTGGAGTTTTCCTACCACCACTGCATGACTCATATCAGCCAACTCAGCATGGCCCATAAGAGAGTATCTTTGACTGTGAAGCACAAGAACTTTCACTGCCTTGTGTATATTAGGAATCCTTACAGTACTTATACCATATTAGAAATGATTCAGTCAACATACGATTTACGAGAAGTATCCCACACAGCCCTTCCAGCCCGCTCCACTATTCAATAAGATCAAGGCTGATTTGACTGTAACCTCCTGCCTACCCTCGGTAAACGGCAATCCTTCACTCCCTTGTTAATCAAGAATCTATTGAGCTCTGCCTTAAAAACATTCAAAGATTCTGCTTCCACTGCTTTTTAAAATTTTTCCAATTGGGGGCAATGAAGCGTGGCCAAACCACCTTCCCTACACCTATCTTTGAGTTGTGGAGGTGAAACCACGCAGGCATGGGGAGAATGTGTAAACTCCACACAGACAGTGACCCGGTGCTGGAATCGAACCCGGGTCCTCAACGGCGCGAGGCAGCAGTGCTAACCACTGTGCCACCTTGTTGCCCCTGCAGACATGGGGAGAATGTGCAAACTCCACACAGACAGTGACCCGGGCCGGGATGGAACCCCGGTCTTCGACGGTGTGAGGCAGCAGTGCCACCTGTTTCCACTGCCTTTTGAGAAGTTGTAGAGACTCACAACCCTCAGAAACAAAATATTCTCATCTCGGTCTTAAATGGGTGACCCCTTATCTTAAACAGTGACCCCAGTTATAGATTCGACCACAAGAGGAATCATCCTCTCCACATCCACCCTGTGAAGACCCTTCAGGATCTTGTATGTTTCATTCAAGTCATCTCACATTCTTCTAAACTCAAGCGGATAGAAGGTTGGCCTGCCCAACCTTTACTCACCCTTCCATTCCTGGCATTAATCTGGTAAACCTTCTCTGAACATCTTCCAATGCATTTCCATCCTTTCTTAAATCAGGTGACCAATACTGTACACAGTACTCCAAATGTGGGCTGAATTCTTCCGCCCCGCCTTCTGCAAGATTGCCACCGGCGGGAATCAGACCATCTAACGGTCCATTGACATTGGCCGGGAATTTCCAGTCGGCAGGTGGGCGCGGCCGGAGAATCCCGATCTCACTAATGTCCTGTGCAACTGAAGCATTTTATATTCGATTCCTCTCACAATAAACAATAAGTTGTGGATGTTGCTAATTGGAGAGCTGTGTGGAATTTGAACTTGGGAGAGGAATGATAAAAGTACAACTTTGGCGAGGGTGAAAAATGAGTGGCAGCTGATTGGCCACTCTTGGACATCCCATCAGATGGCACCAATCCCTTCTGCTCATTTAGAGCCTCAGGTGAAAATTGAGTTTTATCTCCATCAGTTTTTCGAAGGCACATGAGATTAGTACAATAAGGGTTACATGAAGTAACTTGGGAGTATAAACACCAGTAGAGACCTGTTTGACTGAATGTTCTCATTCTGTGATGCAACATTATCCCTGTGTAGCCTAAAGGGTAAGGAAACGAAATAGCTGGGAATTGTCAAGACAGAGAGAAGAATTTCAAATCGTGGCCACTCAACGAGAGCAATCCTCTTTCTCAATCTGTATTTGCTCCACATATATACTGTAGCAGAGGAGGACCGGTTCAAGAAAAAAAAGTTTCTGAGTTGATTTGCAGATGGCAAGTGTTGTGCATTTATTTTCTCAGCCAAGAGGTGCAGTAGATCTGACTGAGACCCATTGGCCCGAGTGAAGAAAACTGTAGAAAGTTGATCGTGGAGCAGCATTATTGCTGCCCATCCTAACTGGCACTCACCAAATCTGTAAGACAACTGTTGCAAATCGAACAGTGACCATGTAAAAGGGTTCCTTTCCAACAAAGAGACAGCTGGGCACCGAACCGCAGAGAGCAGCTTGCCCACTCCCATCTCTCCGGGCAACAACACGGTCTATATGCATTTCTGGCAAAAGCAAATCTGCATTTGTTGGCACATGATGATGGACCCTCAGACCTCCTGGGAATCCACACCAAAGACTGATGGGATGGATGTCAGCAATTCTTTGGATTGGTTCGTGAATGACTTCACATTGTCCCACACAATCGCAAACACTGGCAGCCCTGAACCTCAGGCCAATATCATCAGAACAAGCACTCGGCTTGTTGGGCTGTTGCATATTGAACACAGCATACAATATCGGTTCTGTGAAAGAGGTTAGGGAGAAAAGAATGGACACTTTGTTTTTCTTTTGTTATTCTTTAGAGGGGAGGTTAAGTCTTTTTTAAGATGACAAAAATTTACATCTCTTTCCCAAACTGTTTGTTTTAATCTCTTTCACTAACCCAGCCATGGAGTCAAACATCACCCCCGAATTACAATCCAAATCATTTTAAGATGGTTTTATGATATCACCCTTTCACTGCCATGGGTGACTGGGGAGAATTCTACATTGACTGAATGATGCAGGTTAATCAGGAATCATAGAATCCCTAGAGTGCAGAAGAAGGCCATTCGGCCCACTGAGTATGCACCGACTCTCCTGTATCCCACCTATTCCCATAACCCCACCTAGTTCTTTTGGACACGAAGGGGCAATTTAGCATGGCCAATCTACCCAACCTGCACATCTTTGGACTTTGGGAGGAAACCGGAGCACCCTGAGGGAACCCATGCAGACAGGGGGAGAAAGTGCAACCTCCACACAGACCGGAATTGAACCTGGGTCCTTGATGCTGTGAGGCAGAAGTGCCTACGATAAAGAAGGTGAGCATTTATTCGCTTTTTTGGAAAAGACTTGACAACAGCAGTGTTAGAGGTTTCCTAAAAATGAATGTCATGTATTATAATTACAAAACTTTAAATCATTTTTACTTGCTCGGACTTACTCCAGTACACTTCCTTTCCAATATTTACCAATGAGAAATTATTACTGTTGGGGCTAATTAATCCCAACTCTTTTTATTCAGCTTCATAATAAATACACCTTCCACAAGCAGCAGCTGCATCTCTTGCGATCGAAGTTTAAAGTCCGCATTATAGACTGTGAATCAGAGCAACGTGCTATGATCAACAAATTATCCTTTACCTCTCAAGTTGCACACAGTGTATAAATCTGGAAACATTTTGCTATTAAATCCTAATACTGAGGTGAAGACAAGTTGCAGAATTTATTTCCATGATCTATAAATACAGAGAGGTAAAAGGAATCAGTAACATAGGACCCAATTTACCAAGTCCTTCAATTTTTCTGAAAATACAGCCACAGCTTCCACATGTATGCTCGTGACATCTGCAGTCTCTAAGTTCTCACTTTGACAAGCAGCACTGGATGAGCAATGATTTCCTCCCATTAAATATTGGGAAAAATGAGCCCGTCTGCGGGATTCTCCGTCTGCGGGAACCTGTGCTTCGCCAACAATGCACTACGGGTTTTCCGAGGGCTTGGGATGGCCATAATGGAAAACCCCCATTGTCCAGCTTTGAACAGAAGATCCCGCTGCCGATGGGGGTGCACGCGCTGGAAAACTGGGCTGGCAGGACAAAGAATCTCACTCACATTTATCGCTGATATAAACTCCATTCCTAGCTCCTGACTACTTTCCTCTTCCCGGTTACTCTCTGACACTGAACTACATTGTTCACATCCTTAGTCTCGGAGATGAGCTATCAATTACATATGCAAGACCGCCTATAAATCCATCTTTGTAACATCGCCTGACTTTGTCCCTGTCTGCCAATTCAATTGCCATTGAAACCTTTATCTCCACACTTGTCTTCCGAAGCACGCGAGCTGGCTTCCCATATTCTACACTCCAGAAACTTGAAAACTCTGAATTCTTAATCACATCAAGTTGATTCAGCCATCACCCTTTGCTCATCGACTTACATTGGCTTCCCGTTAACCAACCTCTTGATTTTCAATTTCACATCCTCTTTTTCAACTCCATAGAAGCCCTACAGTGAAGGAGGCCATTTGGCCCATTGACTGCCCCGACCCTCTGACAGAACACCCCACTCTTCGCCCTATCTTCACAACCCCGTAACCCCACCTAACCTTCACAGCTTTTCTCCATGGCCTCATTCCCCTTCCCATCTCTGCAATCTTCTCTAACCCCACATCCCTCCAAGATATCTACACTACTCTAATCTTGGCCTATTGCGCATGATTGGGTGGAATTTGCTCATCTAGGACTAGGGCTTGTGGCAAGGACATGGACGAGGAGTGTTTCTGTCTATGGAGGCCGTCTGGAAACCACACCATATCTTCTGGACCAACCTAATTAATTATGCATCCGGGGATTTTGTGCCATATCCTGTTGTGGGGCAGGCTTGATTGTGCATGTGTACAGTTGTCATATTTGGATGCCATACTTAAAAGGCGCCCAACATCACTGATCCACTATTGAAGAAAGAAGATGGATCTCCTGAAGAAGATAGACCTTTTCTTTTTCTTTATTCTTTCACAGGGAGTGGGCATCACTGGCATCCTCCATTACAACCTGAATGGAGTGGTTTGCTTGACCATTTCAGAGTGTAGTGAAGAGTTAACAACATTGCTGTTGGTCTGGAGTCACATATAGGCCAGACCAGGTTCAGAGTGGCAAATTTCCTTCCCTAAAGGGCATTGGTGTACCAGGTAGATTTTTGCAACAATCTAGGTAGTTTCATGGTCACCGTTACTGAGACTCACTTTATATTCCAGATTTATTCATTGTATTTCAGTTCCACCATCGGTTGTGATGAGATTTGAACCCATGCCCCAGAGCGTAACTCAGAGCCTCTGGATTACTCATCCAGTGATCTTACACTCTGCCATCATATCCCCTGAAGATGGACCTCCTGAAGAAAGAAGCCAGATCTCCAGGAACAGTGAGGCTGGAACATGGACCTCCTCGATGACACTGACACTGGAAGATCCACTAAATAGATGCTCCCCCACCCACCACTGTGAACTTCCAGTGTCATGGGCAGCATCCATCCTGAACTCCCGAAGCATACTTCAGTCAAATCCCAACTTCCGCGTGCCTCGTTGTTCCAGGCATGTGGACCGACATGTTTTCCCGTCGGCATCGCAGGGAATTGGGCTTTGAGGGGGGATAGATTTCAGTTGGTCCTTTGTCTGCAGTCCATTAATGGGATACAAATCAGTTTCCTAAATCACCATGGCGGGCAGCAGCCGAAGATTCCGGGTGGGATTCTCCGCCAGCAGGATTCTCCGTTTTGCCAGTGCCTGGGGGTTTCCCGATGGCGTGGGGCTGCCCCACAATGGGAAACCCCATTGACCGGCCAGCGTAACGGAGAATCCCGCCGGCAGGTCAGGGCAGAAATGTGGCGTGGCAGGGTGGAGAATCCAGCCCCCCGAACGAAATTCACGCTGGTGTAAAACTGTTTCTTGGGCCTACCGCCGAATTGTGTCCCCCTGCTCACATTGCAATCTGCCGGCAAGACGTACGGGAGAATTGGATCCATTGGTTTTAGTTACTCCATTCCTTCTGTTGCTCTAGAATACCCCTTCCTAAATCATCCCACCTTTCAAACTAAATGTCCTCCTTAAGACGCTCCCTTTGACCAAGGTTTTGACCATCTGCACCTATATCACCTATAGGGGCACCTATAGGGGCTGGTTTAGCTCACTCGGCTAAATCGCTGGCTTTTCAAGCAGGACAGCAGCACGGTTCGATTCCCGTACCAGCCTCCCCGGACAGGAGCCGGAATGTGGCGACTAGGGGCTTTTCACAGTAACTTCATTGAAGCCTACTCGTGACAATAAGCGATTTTCATTTCATTTTCATATCACGAAATATTGCTCAATATCATACTTTGTTATATAATGCTCCTTGGGAGCATGGGAGTTTGGGAGATTTTATTAAAGGTGATGTACAAATGCAAGCTGCCATTGATCTCAGTTTTGAAATTCCAAAGAAGGGGAGAGGGAGTAGACTTTCGCCATGATGTAACCTAAAGATGCAGGACTGGTGGAATTCTGTCCAGCCCCATCAGATGTGAAGTGGTGAACTGGAACTTCATGGATTTTTAGTCCATCATATTTAATTGTTTGGAGCAAGACAGGTCACAGAATGACGCAAAACTCATTCCCGGCTCTGCAATGGGAATTCATTTCCCAAGTGGGTTAAAAGCACAGATTCACATACAGTTTTGCCAAGTTTCCAATGCCCTTGGGCTAATGATCTAATAATTATGTTCAGAAAGGATGTTTATTTTATTTGCTTAATTTTCCCTCTTTTGGGTCTGTGTGTGTTCGCTCCTTGCTTTGTCTTCTTTCAACTAATTTAATTCTTTGCTCTGCTTGGCTCGCTTTTACACTTTCTCTGTCCAGCAGGTTCCACTTGCTGTGCAGCCTCTGTTCTTCTTGCCTGTCACACTGGTATAGCCCAATAAAGGCCCTAAGTGTGAGATATTAGACAAAGTGCTTTAGTTGCCAAACATTTCTTTCAGAAGTTAATGGGAAATGGGTTTTTGCAGCTAGCTCGGTCATTCAATGAATGTCTCCCACTTGGAAGCTATTTTACTGTTTCGCAAGTACTGCAGCCTGGTAAGTGCTGCAAAAATCACACATCTTCTCCCTGCCTGGCTATGATGTTCAAATTAAGACTCATTGGTGTAAAACTGGCAAACTGACTGCCCATTGTTACAGAAAACCAGTGATTTTCATATTTTCACACGGTTTCTATAATGGGTAGCTTCGATCTGCGATGCTTGTTTCACATCAATTCAGCAAAGTGAGAATTTGTAACACCATGTTGTACACTCAAATCCAAGTCTCAACTAACCTTATTTTCATGCTTACTTATCACAATCTTTCCCTGTAATAATAATAACAATCGTTATTGTCACAAGTCCTGAAGGGGTGGGGGGGGGGGGGGTTGTTGGGTTATCGGTATAGGGTGGATACGTGGGTTTGAGTAGGGTGATCATGGCTCGGCACAACATTGAGGGCCGAAGGGCCTGTTCTGTGCTGTACTGTTCTATGTTCTATAAGTAGGCTTACATTTAGGGCAGCACGGTAGCATAGTGGTTAGCACAATTGCTTCACAGCTCCAGGGTTCCAGGTTCAATTCCCGGCTTGGGTCACTGTCTGTGCGGAGTCTGCACGTTCTCCCTGTGTGTGCGTGGGTTTCCTCTGGGTGCTCCGGTTTCCTCCCACAGTCCAAAGATGTGCAGGTTAGTTGGATTGGCCATGCTAAATTGTCCTTAGTGTCCAAAATTGCCCTTAGTGTTGCGTGGGGTTACTGGGTTATGGGAATAGGGTGGTGGTGTGGACTTGAGTAGGGTGCTCTTTCCAAGAGCCGGTGCAGACTTGATGGGCCGAATGGCCTCCTTCTGCACAGTAAATTCTATGAAAAAAAAATTAACACTGCAATGAAGTTACTGCGAAAAGCCCCTCGTCGCCACATTCCGGCGCCTGTTGGGTACACAGAGGGAGAATTCAGAATGTCCAATGCACCTAATAGCACGTCTTTCAGGACTTGTGGGAGGAAACCGGAGCACACATGTAATGTTGGTTTAACGATGTTCTTGGATCACTGCATCCTGCCTGCACAGCTGTTGAGTTGGCTGTCTACATTTCATATGTAAATAAACAGCCAAGTTGAACTGTATGAAATATGCTGTGTCACAAGCAGCAAAAAAAATCCCAGTAAAAGATACAATCGTAAATACCCACAAGTACAGGGTGGATTTTTTCATCAATCTCTCTATGGATGCACTCTTCAGAAATCTTTTTTTACAATTTTAAAAGATTTTATTTTGTTACTGTTTACATTACACAGGTTATGTACACAAAATCTGCACGGGTTTACCATATCATATTTTCTCTCCCACCACAAGTCCAATGTATATAGATTAATAAAGCAGAAATTTGAAATGGAAGAAAAAACTACGGTGGAAAAATCTTTTGGTTTTTTCCCCCCCATCTGTCCGAAGAAAATGTTAATTGTAGTGAATTAAATTCCAGTTTAATATATAGCCAACTACTGAAATAATTAGAAGCCTTCATGTCGGGCATCATGGTGGCACAGTCATTAGCACTGCTGTCTCACGGCGGCGAGGACCCGTGTTCTATCCTGGCCCTGGGTCACTGTCCGTGTGGAGTTTGCACATTCTCCCCATGTATGTGTGGGTCTCACCCCCACAACCCAAAGATGTACAGGGTAGGTGGATTGACCACGTAGCAGAATTGAAACTTGCAGTATTACAAAATAAATCATGTTTACATTACTATGTTAAAAAGACAAATGCGTTGCACGCCAGGAAAAAAAAGGAACTGATTTTCTGGGCTCAGCACTGAGACTGCACTGGTTGTCTCCTGCAATTATTGTTCACAGATGAGAGTTTCAACTGGAAGACGGCTTTCAAAATGACAAATTAGAACACAGAGCATACAGTGCAGAAGGAGGCCATTCGGCCCATCAAGTCTGCACCGACCCACTTAAGCCCTCTTGAGCCCACTTAAGACTTCCACCCTATCCCCGTAACCCAATAACCCCATCTAGCCTTTTTGGTCACTAAGGGCAATTTAGCATGGCCAATCCTCCTAACCTGCTCATCTTTGGACTGTGGGAGGAAACCGGAGCACCCGGAGGAAATCCACACAGACACGGGGAGAACGTGCAGACTCCGCACAGACAGTGACCCAGCGGGGAATCAAACCTGGGACCCTGGCGCTGTGAAGCCACAGTGCTATCCACTTGTGCTACCGTGCTGCCCAATTGCAAAACATTTCTTTTTAGCATGCTTTTGGATACCTTTTCCAAACTCTCTACATTAAAGCTTGAAGGTCTCTTTCCCATGGCAAAGGCGAGAAATAAAGTTCCATGTTCCTCCATATTTTCAATGTAATCAGTAACCACCATCTCTTTATAGATCAAGTAAGACTGAGGTAAATAGGTACGAGCCTTGATGTTGGTTAGCAATTCAAACAGGTTCCGTGGTGGCGTGACAATATTTGCATTGATTGGAATCAAGTCGCACTTGTTTAAAGGGAGATCCAGGTACGCCATCAGCCCCCTGTTGAAATCATGAACAATATCTGGTGGATTGCCATCAGCAAATTCAGGTACAAGAACATTGATGAGTCAACTCCATCATCCTCCAGGATCCAGATGTTTTCTTTTACCGATTGGTTTGAACCTACTGGTGGATCAGCATCAATATCTGGGACAAAATAGTCTTTAGGGTTACTGTATTTGAGGCTACAAAAGAAAACTTCACCTTCCTGCAACAACCATCACACCAGGCAGCATGAGAGCTAGCCCAAGGCACATACAACAGCACCAGGCACAAGACTGGTGTCAAAATGGAACAAAGCCATCCTCTTGATCCTTCTCGGGGATGATGAGCTCCTTGGTGTTTTCATCCTTCTTTCGCTCAATGACAAGTTAAAGGAGACTTTCACCATTACTGCAATGGAATCAGACTTCATTCACAGCGACAACAGCTCGGCTTAGTCCCAACTGTGTTCCCTTTTAAGAAATCTTAAACAGGCACCGTCAATAAATTTAACAATTTGTATGGAAGGCAAGTTATAATTTTTTGTTATTCTGACCTCACCCAGAAAGGTATATTTTGATATCCTTAGATTGCATATTGACAATAATGCTGGCTTGCATTTTTTGAATGCGGGTTTCAGTGGTGACGCCGGCATTTATTGCCTGCCGTAATTGCCCTTGAACTGAGGGGCTTGCTCGGTGATTTCAGGGTACAGTGGATTTGGAGTCACATGTAGGCCAGACCATGTAAGAATGGTAGACTTCCCCCCCTTTCCTCCTCACCTCCTTTACTCTACTGGTTGCTGGCTAAGAACAAGTCTTGAAACAAATTGTTGAACGGCTTCCACGTCCTAGGAAGCCTTCTTCCTCTCTGGGAATAGCGAATTTTATCTTCTCCAGCCTGAGAAATTCTGCCAGGTCAGACAGCAGGTCTGCAGCCTTGGGTGGTGCTGTTAATCACCAGCCGAGCATGATTCACTGGCAGGCAATGAAGGAGTCAAAGGCTAAATATTGTCCAGGACATGGGGGAGAATTCCAGATCTTCTACCCGAGAGGACAGACTACCGAGATTTTGAGCTCAAGGTTCTGCAGTGAGACTTGAACCCACAGCTTTGAATTCTATTCACTGAGCCACGACTGTGACCTGAAGGAGGAAGCGATGGGGTATCAAGGAGCTAGAGAGAGTACAAATGGTGAACTAAACAAAGGGAACAATTATGAGAAATATTTATGGCTCTTTAATGAACCATCTACAAGGAGAATGATGCAACAATACAAAGGGTCTTGGGATTGTGACAGTGAGGAGTAAAATTGAGCCACGGCCGAGTATACAGTGTATTTGGTGGTGGGGGGGGGGGGGGGGGGGGGGGGGGGGGGGGTTTGCTTTTATCAATGTTTGATTGGAAGAAATTATATTTCATCCAAGACTGGATGCCAGATAAAATGAGTGACAATACTGAGGCAGTGAGCAGTAACGGAATGATCAAGCATCATACCTGTGGAAACTGATCCTAACTGGGCCTCACGGTAGCATGGTGGTTAGCATCAATGCTTCACAGCTCCAGGGTCCCAGGTTCGATTCCCGGCTGGGTCACTGTCTGTGTGGAGTCTGCACGTCCTCCCCGTGTGCGCGTGGGTTTCCTCCGGGTGCTCCGGTTTCCTCCCACAGTCCAAAGATGTGCGGGTTAGGTGGATTGGCCATGCTAAATTGCCCGTAGTGTAAGGTTAATGAGGGGATTGTTGGGTTACGGGTATACGGGTTACGTGGGTTTAAGTGGGGTGATCATTGTTCGGCACAACATCGAGGGCCGAAGGGCCTGTTCTGTGCTGTACTGTTCTATGTTCTATGTTCTAACTCTGTGATGATATCGCCAAGGGAAGCATGTAGGTGAAAACGTCTCGAGGATAGATCATTGGCGATCTCTGGAGTTAATAGTATGATTGCTTGCTATGACTGGATCAGTAATGGTTTAACCAGGCAAGGAGCTCGATCAAGACAAAATGTGTTGGATGAAAAATGGTGTGATCAGCTATGACAAAGGTTGCTGAGAAGTTGAACAGGGATCACGAATGATAATTACCACCAGAGACAATTTAATTTCTGAAGTGCGTTGAGGTCACCTTGGTGCTGCGGGAGACAGAAACCCTATTGGATGGATTAAAACTTCGATCTAATGAGAGATACCAATGAATACATAAGATCATGAGTCCTTCTGGTTTACTACAGTGAAGGAAATCGGTCATGCTTAACTGGTCTGGTCTACATGTGACACCCAGTGGTTGACCCTCTACAATGACCTTGCAAGCCACTCAGTTCAAGGGCAATAAATGCTGGACCAGCCAGCAATGACACGTCCCATGGAAGAATTAAAAGAAAATCTAAGCCCACATCAACGTGGCTGATTATCAAATGTGTTCTAAAGTGTTTGCACATGACACTCTTTTCAGAGCTAAGGTTGGTTAATAAATGCACCCTGAAAGTGAATAGTTTAAAAGTGGCTGAAATAAAAGATGGAGCAATGCATTGAAGGACAGAAACAAATGGTGACTGAACCATTTGCATTTCCTGTTGACCCTTTTCTCAGTGACAGAATTAGGTTTCCATCTCAGCAGCCGAGACTATATTCAAGCCCCCAAAAAAGCAGAGCCGTATTTGAATGAGCCCTCACTGTAAACTTTCCCTGTCTCCATATAGTCAGGGCTGGAAAGCAAATACGCTGCTGGCTGTGTACTTGCTTTGTAATACTGTGGGATGTCATTAGTGGGATAATAGCACGATTAGAGACACTGCCTCCATTATTGTGAGAGATCACTAAAAGCCCTCAGTCTCCCCTGGGCTCTCCAAGAATGTTGCTTGAAACATTTTCTTCTTGTATCCTTTTGTGAACATTTCACTCCAGAAATGATGGATCCTGTTCAAGGCTGCTGGTTTATTGAAGTGATTCAAACTGTAATGAATTGGAATTTGGATCATGGCTTTCCAACTCAAAAGCCTCGATTTGAACTGTGCCTTATAATTTCCCCTCGATACCCGAGGTGCATCTAACAATGAAGCTACTGCAGAGTGATATAGGGCAAATTGTGAAGCAGTCATCCCACTCAATCTCCTCTGTTACCTAATGGGCAAGGTTTGTTTAAAATTCTCCCAAGTGTTGCGGCGAACTCGTCATATTACAGTCAGGGGGAGACCGTCATTGCATCACAGTCAGGGCTGAAAATCAAAAAGTTGGGCGCAGGTTCCCCATGAGCTGTGCATCAAAAGATTAACGAATATATGTGAAAGGCACATCCACTTCAGCCATCAGATTCAGAATGGAAGGGAAATCAGTTTGGCTCTAATTAACCTTTGTATGTGACTTATCATTAAACATGTCCCTAATTAATCGCATCATTTACCCTTTCACAACAAAAAACCCAGTGGCTGTAAAGGGTTATGCCAATTAGCCACAATCTGCTTCAGTGGCATGTGCCTCGGGGTATACCCTCTAATGTACCATGAGCAATGTCAGGTCATTCACAAATTTTAAACATTAAATGCAGCAGCGGTCTCAGGATTTCAGAGGTCGTATACCAACAGGAGGTGTAATAAATGTAACATTACGTAACCAATTGAATTCAATTGAACCCATCGTATCGTGGCAGAGAACCTTCAATTGTTAGAATCTTAGTCCCTGGGGTTTGAAAAATTAAACAGATATGAACAAATTTCAGTGAAGTACAATTCATATAGAAGGCCAAAGAATTGAAAATCAGTGGGTCATAAATGTCACTGAATGCTTTGATGAAGCAATAGCTGATCATTCGGACAAGTATGAGATGAATGCAGAACTGCAGTAGGGGAATTCGGAGTTAGGTCTGTGCCTGACAGCCACACACCCCGTTAACACATTCCAAACCCTAACTCAAAGCCTCCACCCTGCTGAGAATGAAGCTCAAAGTCTCCCCCAAGACCATCTGCACCCTTACTGCCGCTCTCAATCACCACCTTAACCATGGTTTTGTTGCTTCAGTGGGAAGCCCGTCATCACATGAATTGTGCCCAGTTCACAGTAAGTGTTCCTTCCTTTGTGTGACAGCTGAATTGGAACTTGCTGCCAAACCAGAGCAAATGTAAGACCTGGGTAAGCGGAGGTTTTTTGTCTCCACCTACCCTACCTCCATTGAGTGCATATTGTAAACAGGTGCATGGAAGAAACTTTCCTACAACACCGTCCCGTCACAGAAAACCCACTCGCCCCACCCTGTCTGAAATAGAAAAGCTGAGACTACCTCTTCCTCCTCTTCAACTGTCCCACAGACAATGCTGTTCAAGTGTGGTGGCGGAACCCCTTCCCCAAAATTACCCACTTCCCCCCCACCCCTGCCGATCTTCACTATCCCTCTCCTCCTAGTCACTCACCTCATCCTTTATCATCACTCTGCTACTTCTCCCTATCCTGCCTCCTCCAATGTCCCCTTTCCGTACTTGGAAAGTGGATTGTAAAGTTCTTTGAGATTTCCGAGATTATTTCAGGTGCTGAGACTCTTTCCGATACTGTGAATTCAACAATGGCACTTTTATAATGGCACTGCTCCTCAACATGAGATAAAACGCCAACTTATTTGTGAACATCTGCAGAGAAAAAACTCTTCTTTAGAAGTCAGCTTGGATAGAAACTCCACCAATATATTTTTGCCTTTTCCAGACATGGGTGCTGTACATTACCAGCAATTTCTGCTTGCATTTCGCCAATACATTTTGAAAAGGAACAGCTGATACCCCTGTTTTTACCACAGAAAACAAGAAGAGTATCATGAGAATTAGGAACAGGAGTAGGCCATTTGTTTCCTCGTGCTTGCGCCACCATTCAATGAGATTCATGGCTGAACTGATTTGGCTTCAACTCCACTTTCCTGTCTGACCCCTCCATAACATTGACTCCCTTGTTGACCAGAGATCTGTCTAACTCAGTCTTGAATATATTCAAGCCTTCAGGAGAACCACGACCATGACACCACACAAACCTGCCATGGCAACCTCTGCGAGACATGCTAGATCATCGACATGGATACCATCATTACACACGAGAAAGCCACCCTTCGGTGCATACTCATGCGACTTGGCCAACATTATCTACCTCACACGCTGCAAGAAAGGATATCCCGAGGTGTGGTACATTGGCGAGACCATGCAGACGCTGCGACAATGAATAAACGGACATCATGCGACAATCACCAGGCAGGAATACTTTGGGGAATACTTCAGCAGTCAAGGGCATTCAGCCTCTGATCTTCGGGTAAGCGTTCTCCAAGGCGGTCTTCAGAATGAGTGATCACACAGAATCGCTGAGCAGAAACTGATAGCTAAGTTCCACACGCATGAGTACAGCCTCACCCGGGACTTTGGATTCATGTCTCATTCCATTCACCACCCACCATCTGACCTGGACTTGAAAAACTCTACCAATTGTCCTAGCATGAGACAATTCACATCTCTTTAACCTGTAATCATCACACTCTCTCTTGAGTTGCACTGTCTGGACCTGTAAAGACTTAATTACCTGCAAAGACTTGCATTCAAAGTACCATCTTGCTTCACAGACTTTGTCTATATATGTGTTTGTGGAACCCACCTCTTCACTCATCCGATGAAGGAGCTGCACTTCGAAAGCTAGTGATTCCAAACAAACCTGTTTGATTTTAACTTTGTGTTGTAAGACTTCTTACTGTGCAACACCGGCATGTCCACATCTTGAATATATTCAAAGACTCAATCTCCACTGCTCTGTTAGGTATGGAGAGTGTTCAAAGACTAGTGATCATTTGAGAAGAAATTACTCCTTATTTCCATTATTCTGAAACTATGCCCCTAGTCCTGGATATCCCCCTCTCTTCCCCACCCACCTACCGTCCAAGGACAAATACTCCTTCAGCATTTACCCTGTCAATCCCCCTCAGATTATTTTACGTATCAATAAGATCATCGCTCATTCTTCTAAACTCCAAAGTGTATAGGCTCAAGCTGATTAACCTTTCCTCACAAGACAATTACATTATTTCAGGAATAAGCCGAGTAAACCTTCTTCAAACTGGTTTATTTTTTTTTAAGTTGAGGTTTTTGAGGTTTTATAGAATTTTTCATAATAAAACAGTAGTAACCATAATAACAAAACAAACTAGAGTGATCATTAACATAGTGCAAAAAGAGAATATATAATAACAATTAAATAGACATTACCCCATGTAACCCAGTCTACCCACACCATCCCAATGAAGCACTCACCCCCACCCCCTCCCTCCATGGATTGCTGCTGCTGCTGACATTTTAATTTTCCCCGAGAAAGTCGACGAATGGCTGCCACCTCCGAGAGAACCCTAGCGTAGACCATCTTAGGGCAAACTTTATTTTCTCGAGGCTGAGAAACCCAGCCATGTCGGTAACCCAAGTCTCTACACTCGGGGGCTTTGAGTCCCTCTACATTAATAAAATTCGTCCTCCAAACTGGTTTCAATGAAAGTATATCCTTTCTTAAATCACGATGCTGAGCGAGAGCGAGGTTCAATTCCCGTACCGCCTGAGGTTATTAATGAAGGCCCTGCCTTCTCAACCTTGTCCCTCACCTGAGGTGTAATGACCCTCTGGTTAAATCACCACCAGTTAGCTCTCCCCCTCAAAAGGGGAAAGCAGCCTATCGTCATCTGGGACTATGTGAATTTACACTTTACCCTTTCTTCAGTAAGGAGACCAAAACTGTACATTGTACTCCAGATGCAGTCTCATCAATAAGCTGTCCATTTATAGCAAGAAGTCCCTCATTTGTACTCCATCCCCCCTTGCAATAAAGGCCACATTATATTTCCCTTCCACTTGCTGTACCTTGTGGTGAGTATTAGAAATTGTCATACTTCATAGTTTGAATTTTTGCAGTAATATTATTAAAACCTAGGTTAAAATCCTTACAGTATGTCTGCTAGAGCAAAGATTGAAAGTGACGCAATCAGCGAATGTTGTCGGGCAAGTGTTTGCGATTAGATATTAAAAGCCATTTTACCTGTTTGCAGATAAAGAGTTAATGTAAATTGTAATAGTTTGAGCCCGACTAAACAAATCAAGGCACATCTTGTAACAAGGTGTGTGCTTTGAGTACACCTTGAGTACAGGGTGTAGCTAATGGAAGGCACAATAGTTCCTTCCAGGTTTCTAAGTTGAGAAGAAGGTTTTCATCTTGGTCCTTAAAGGTTTCTCTCTCCAAGGGCTCTGCATCAGCACAAACAAGTAAAAGCTGGCTGCCAGTTTTATACACAAGTAGTATTTGAAATATCCGGCTTGCTTAATTGAAATGTAGAGGCAGATTTCAGGAGGCAACATAAAATGTTGTAACTGTCAACTGTAAAGCCATTTCTTTGTTGCTAATGTGCCTAATTCTAGGCAACACGGTAGCACAAGTAACTAACACTGTGGCTTCACAGTGCCAGGGTCCCAGGTTTGATTCCCCGCTGGGTCACTACCTGTGTGGAGTCTGCACATTTCCCCGTGTCTATGTGGGTTTCCTCCGGGTCTCCGCTTTCCTCCCACAGTCCAAAGACGTGCAGGTTAGGTGGATTTGCCATGATAAATTGTCCTTAGTGTCCAAAAGGTTGGGGGGGGGGGGGGGGGGGTTATTGGGTTATGGGGATAGGAACATACGGCAGGGCAAGTGTTATAACTGGGGGAAGGTAATTACGATGCGATTAGGCAAGAATTGGGGAGCATAAGATGGAAACAGGAACTGTCAGGGATAGGCACAATTGAGATGTGGAGCTTGTTCAAGTAGCAAATACTGGGTGTCCTTGATATGTATGTTCCTCTCAGGCAGGGAGGAAATAGTCGAGTCAGGGAACCATGGTTTACAAAAGAGGTTGAATGTTTTGTCAAGAGGAAGAAGGGGGCTTTTGTAAGGTTCAGTTAGGGCACTTGAAGGATACAAGATAGCTAGGAAGGAGCTCAAGAAAGGGCTTAGGAGAGCTAGGAGGGGGCATGAGAAGTCCTTGGGGATCAAAGAAAACCCCAAGGCTTTTACACTTATGTGAGGAATAAAAGAATGACCAAGGTGAAGTTAGGGCCGGTCAAGGACAGGAGTGGGAACGTGTGCATGGAGTCTGAAGATATAGGAGAGGCCCTAAATGAATACTTTTCTTCAGTATTCACAAAGGAGAGGGGCCATGTTGTTGAGGAGGATAGTGTGGCACAGGCTGGTAGGCTGGAGGAGGTAGATATTCGGAAGGAAGATGTGTTAGAAATTTTGAGAAGCCTGAGGATAAGTCGCCTGGGCCCGATGGGATATATCCTAGGATTCTTTGGGAGGCGATGAATGAGATTGCAGAGCCTTTGGCTTTGATCTTTATGTCCTCACTGTCTACAGCAGGGGTGGGCAAACTTTTCCGTGCAAGGGCCACGTTCAGAAATTCACAATTTTAAAGGGCCGCATAGTATATTAAGTAAAATAATTACTTAATAATTAAGTAAAATGATTATGATTCTGGGCGCCTCATAGAGAACATATCGGCCCTCGACGTTGTGCCGAGCAATGATCACCCTACTCAAGTCAACGTATCCACCCTATACCAGTAAGTAACCCAACAGCCCCCCCCATTAACCTTAAAAAAAAATTAAAAATTAAAAAAACAAATATTTTTAAAATAACATTTTTTTTTTAAATGACTTGGTGGGCCGCATAAAGACCTTTGGCGGGCCGCATGCGGCCCGCGGGCCGTAGTTTGCCCACCCCTGGTCTACAGGAATAGTGCCAGAAGACTGGAGAGAGATTAATGTTGTCCCCTTGTTCAAGAAAGGGAATAGGTATAACCCTGGGAATTATAGACCGGTTAATCACACTTCAGTCATAGGTAAATTATTGGAAAGGGCCCTGAGAGATATGATTTATGATCATTTGGAAAGATACAGCTTAATCCAGGATAGTCAGCACGGATTTGTGAGGGGTAATTCTTGCCTCACAAGTTTGATTGGATTCTTTGAGGCGGTAACTAAGTACATAGATGAAGGTAGAGCAGTTGACGTCGTATACATAGATTTTAGTAAGTGTTTGATAAGGTGCCCCATGGTCGGCTCATGCAGAAAGAAGGAGGTGTGGGATAGAGGGAAATTTGGCCGATTGGATCAGTAACTGGCTATCACATAGAAGACAGAGGATGGTAGTAGGTGGTAAATTTTCATCCTGGAGCCCAGTCACCAGCGGTGTACTAGAGGGATCAGTGCTGGATCAATTTGTTCCTCCCTACTTTTCATCCCCTGTTTTTTGTTACTATTCTTGGGGTTATTTTGTGTCTTCTACTTTGATGACAGATACAAAATGCTTTGTCAAAGTCTCTGCTATTTCTTATTTTCTCTGTTATTAATTCCCCAGTCTTAATCTTTAAGTGACCAACATTCAATTTAGCTATTCTTTTCCTTTTCATATAATTGTAAAAGCTTTTACTGTCCTTCTTTATATTTCTTGCTCATTATCTCTCATACTCCATTTTTTCACAATCTTTATCTTTCTAGGTCATCCTTTGCTTGTTCTAAACTGTTCCCAATCTTGTGACCGTTGCAGCATTCTACGTCCTCTCTTTCAAATTTGCCAGTCCACTTCATAACTTGTAATTGCCTTTATTTCAGTTTTAAGGCTCTAGTTCCAAATCCACATTTTTCACCCTCTCAAATAAAATGTGAAATTCTATCATAGAATACTGACAGTGCAAAAAGAGGCCATTCTGCCAATCGTATCTGCACTGACCCTCCAATGGAGCTCTCTAACTAGGACTACCCCCTCGCCCCATCCCTGTAACCCCACCTAACGATTGGACACTAAGGGGCAGGTTAGCATGGCCAATCCACCCAACCTGCACATGTTTGGACTATGGGGGAAACCAGAGCACCCGGAGGAAATCCACACAGACACAAGAAGAATCTCTCTTGCTTATTGCAATATCTTTCTGACAAGCCCTGCTGATTTCATGAGTTGTACTCTGTCCTACAGTGTAACTTTGATCAGAGAGCCTGCAAACCACTCGTACCAGTGACTTCTTCCCTTTGATATTTCTCATCTCCACCTCAACTGATTCTACTTTTTTATCCTTTGATCCTAGATCTTATGTTGCCATTGTTTTAAATATTATCCTTAATTAACAGAGATACCCCACCTCCTTTTCCTTTCTCCGTGTCTTTCTAATATGCCAAAAACCCATGAATATTCAGGTTCCAGCCTTGGTAATTTGCATCCATGGGTGGAATTTAATGTTAGGGGCCTCACCTGACAGCTGGATAAATGGTATTGCCTCACTTCAGGAAGGCCTGCTGCATCTTCCTCCACTCAGGCACTCAGCAACTCCTATCTCCCTGCACCACATTCCCTCAGTGACTAAACTCCCAGAATTAAGCATACAGCCTCACAGCACTCAAAACTGCAACATTGTCCGTCTCACTTTGTGTATTTGTTAAACCTCCTGGGTTTATATTAGCTGATATTCCAGAGACCCGAGTTAGCTAGTTCTGGCTAGGGAACCAGTTCTGACTAACTACTTAATTAATGAACTCCACAGATGCTTTTGAGGTAATGTAACTTCCTTTTCACTGAATAAGACTGAAAGGCACAGGTCACTCAGCCCCTTGAACCTGTTCTACTATTCAATCAGATCGACATTTTAACTCCATCTATCCACCTCGGCTCTGTAACCACTACAACCCTCACCTAACAACAATCTATTCATCTCAGTTTTGAAATTTCAGTTGATCTTCAACATCAACAGCTTTTTTTGAGAGGCGTTTGAAATTTGCACTGAAATTTGGCATGAAAAAAACGCTCCTTGGCGTCACCCCCAAACGACTTTAATTTTGAGGTTATGCCTCCTTGTTATATATTCCCGCCCTCGCCCCCACCACCACCATTAGAGGAAATTGTGTATCTCTATCACCCCTTGCAAATCCTTTTTTTAATAAAGTTAGAGTACCCGATTTCTTTTTCCCCAATTAAGGGGCAATTTGACGTGGCCAATCCACTTACCCTTCACATCTTTCTGGGTTGTGGGGGTGAGACCCACACAGACACAGGGAGAATGTGCAAAATCCACACGGGCAATGACCCCGGGGGCAGGATTGAACCCAGGTCCTCGGCACCATGAGGGAGCAGTTCCAATTACCGTGTGACCGTACTTGCCCCTTGCAAATCGTTTTAATCACCTAAAACATCAGCAGTACCATGAACAGGAGCGCTAATTGCCTCAACTGAACAAATAGGACTCAGAATGAAACAGATGAACAAAAACAAAATCCTGTTCTCTAATTTCATTAGGAAATTATTTGAAATGCAGCATGCCTCTCGAAGCAATGCAAGTTAGGTCATACTTTGAAAGAAAAATGAGATTCTACGTGATCTGACCCATTGTTACCTTAAATGTTTGCTGTAGGAGAGACATGACCTATTATGACTGAATAGTTTCAGATGAACCAGAGTAACAAAACCAGAATCCATTTATCATAATCCCGTTCAAGAAAAACAAAGCAGATCTCTGGCAACAGGCTGACTGAAAACAAATTACTAACAGAAAGAGAATCATCTGAGTGAAGCAGGGCTCAGGATTTATTGACAATGAGTGTGTAATGAAACGTGACTCCCTTTTCTTCAGACACTCCTGTCACTCTCCCACTAAGGAAAGCAAATAAGAGGAGGCATTGTGTTCGAAAAAGGAATGATGAACAAACCGTGCGCAGAGCAGAAGGAAAACAAAAGTCGCCGTTTTTTATTGCTCTTAAAAAAAATAAAGGGCGCGAATCTCCGACCCCCGCCGGGCAGGAGAATCGGCGGGGGGGCCAAGCGAATCATGCCACGCCGCCCCGCCGGCATTTCCCCGCCCGTGAAAAAATGGGCAGGCGCGCATGGCGTCAGGCCGCATGGAGAATCGCCGCAAACGGCTGTTGCGGTGATCCTCCGGCAGTGCCCTGATTCTCCGGCCTGGATGGGATGAACAGCCGTCCGAAAAAATCCGAGTCCCATCAGCGCCATTCCAACATGCTCTGGGCCGGCGGGACCTTGGGGTTGAAGGGTCCGGGTGCGGCCTGTGGGGGGGTTTCCCAACCCCTAGGAGGGCCTCCGTAGAGGCCTGGTCCGCGATCGGGGCCCACCAATCGGCGGGCCGGCCTCTCTGTCGGGTGGGGCGACCTTTCCTCCACGCTGGCTCCTGCATCCCTGCACCATTTGGCGTTGGGGCCAGTGCGGGGATGAAGGCCATTGCGCATGCGCTAGTTGGCGCCAGCCCAACTGTGCATGTGCGGACCCCACGGCACCGGGTTGACGCCGGGACCGGCAGCTGGAGAGGCGTGGGCCGCTCCAGCGCCATGCTGGCCCCCCCAGGACCTGAGAATCGGGACTCAGAACCGGCACCGGAGTAAAGTACACCCGTTTTGACGTCGGCACTCTGGCGCCGGACCAGAGAATCGCGGCCAAGTTTTTTCAGAAAACTTCCCAGATGTTGGTTGGAATATTGAGGCGAAGCAAAGAATAGGCAGTTCTTCTCAACATTAAGCCACTCTCACAAAACACAAACCATAGAATGCCTGCAGTCCTGAAGGAGGCCATTCAGTCCATCGGGTCTGCACTGACCCTCTGAAAGAGCATCCTACCTAGGCCCAATCCCCTACCGTGTCTCCATAACCCCCAACCTGCACATCCCTGGATACAAAGGGGCAATTTTAGCACGTGCAATCCACCTAACCTCCACATCTTTTGACTGTAGGAGGTAGCCGAGCACCCGGAGGAAACCCATGCAGACATGGGGAGAACATACAAACTCCACACAGCCGGAATTGAACCCAGGTCCCTGGCGCTGTGAGGCAGCAGTACTGACCACCATGCCACTCTAATGCCCTCTCTGCGAACAACTTTGCAGTGCCTGTTAATCCGCCAGAGGAAGGAAAGGCTATTTGGCCCATCAAATCTGTCCCTTCCACTAGGCTGGAACCATCTGCTCCATCATGCACATTAACCTACCGACTTTCATTTCCTGAGGGAAAACCCTCTGACACTCCCCAACTTGTGAAGATAATCAAGATAAAGACAAGAACATCAATCATCAACTCGAAGGTCAAACTGCCTATTTATGGTGGACAGATTAAAATGAAGGAAGGAGGCCACTGGAGTAAGGTTCTGTCGTATGTTACTTGCCTGTCGAGCACTCAACCATTGTTGTTCTGAGTTAGAACATTCAAGAATTAGAAGAGTCCATCATGAATCAGTCAGTTCAAAGTTTCAAATGATAAGGATTATCAACCAGACTAGAACATCTCTGCTAATCTTCACTTCAATATTAAGAGTTACCACCATTTCCATTTCCACCAAGTCTGGTCACGAGAATACTATTTACAAACTGTTTTTGGGCTGGATATTCTTGTCTTTTGATTTGACGATTCCCTCAGTAAATTCACAACCTGACTAGCCATTTTAGAGAGATCCTAAAAATTAAACATCAAGATGCCAGGCTTCACTGAGATATTGGGAATATCAGGGAACGGGTTCAACGAGGACATCGGGAAGAGAACCAAAAGGGAATGTATAGGCACGGCGTGTCTTGGATTTTGGGGAATAATGGATAGTTGGGTTGTGTTGGGGTATCGGGGGTGAACTCTGTAGAGATTGTGCTGGGATATCGGGTGGTGGACTGTGTTGGAATATGGGGTGTGAGCTCTGTTGAGGTTGTGCTGGGATATCGGGGAGGTGGGCTGTGCTGGGATATCGGAGGTGAACTCTGTTCAGATATCGGGGGGTGGGTTGTGCTGCGATATCGGGGGGGTGGGTTGTGCTGGGATATCGAGGAGGTGGGCTGTGCTATGAAATTGTGAGACAAACAACCACGTTAGACAGATATTTTATTACATAAGCCACAGCTCAAGAAATTCTGCTTGGCCAGCCTTGGCCTACAGCACGCACGTTTTATGTACAGCACAAAACCATTAACAACTCCTGCACCTATGCTGTTTTTTCAGAATGGATTTTCCATTGAGTGCAGTCTATATTTACCACTATAAGCGTACTTTTGATTTCACTAAATCAAAATTATTTCTGTGAGCACAAATCTAACGACAGCCTTGGTGGAACAGATTGGGGGTTTTCTTCTTGGGTTCAATCAACAGGACAAGACCCTCAACCAACGGTTCCATTAAGAATCTGAACATTGTGGATTTGAGTCTTACTCCAGAGACTTGAGCCAATGATGCAGGTGTGTGTGTGTGTGTGAGAGAGAGAGAGAGAGAGAGAGAGAGAGAGAGAGAGAGAGAGAGAGAGAGAGAGAGAGAGAGAGAGAGAGAGAGAGAGATCTACTACCGTCAGTGTTGCAGATACTAGCCCTACTCCAGCAGTCTCACGATTCCAGTAGAACCCACTCTGAAATCCCTGTCTGCCCAGGGGAGTGAACCTAAAGATTCCGTGGAGGAGAGGAGTACGCCCTAGCATCACTAAAAATCACTTTAGCTTAAAATTTAAGTAAATGTTGTTTGTGGGATCTTGCTGTGCACACATTGGCTGCTAAATTTCCTGTATTCCAATAATGACTGCACTTCAGAAGTGCCTCATTAACTGAAAAGTACTTGGCACATCCGGAGGTGATTAAAAATGTTTTATAAATGACAATCTTTATTTTAAACTTCCAAGACTGGAGACGCCCAGAGACAGAGAATGCACCGACTGGAAGTGTGGTGGAGGCAGGTCCAGTTGAGTCATTCAAGAAGGAAACAGATGGTCACTTGAATATGCAGGGGCATGGGGAAAAGGCAGGGGAATGGCACAAAGTCATGGTGCCCGTTTGGAGAGCCAGTGCAGACACTATGGGGCAAATGGCTTCCTTCAGTGCCGTAACAATTAGAACATAGAACATAGAACAGTACAGCACAGAACAGGCCCTTCGGCCCTCGATGTTGTGCCGAGCAATGATCACCCTACTTAAACCCACGTAACCCGTATACCCGTAACCCAACAATCCCCCCATTAACCTTACACTACGGGCAATTTAGCATGGCCAATCCACCTAACCCGCACATCTTTGGACTGTGGGAGGAAACCAGAGCACCCGGAGGAAACCCACGCACACACGGGGAGGACGTGCAGACTCCACACAGACAGTGACCCAGCCGGGAATCGAACCTGGGACCCTGGAGCTGTGAAGCATTGATGCTAACCACCATGCTACCGTGAGGCCCCTAGAATTCTGTGATTCTGTGACAGCTTGAGCCTTCAGGTGCAGAGTAACCAAAGTCCAAAGATGCCACACGCATTGTCACATTGTCAAAGTACTAGCAGCAAGTAAATGAATCGCATTGCTCCCCAGCTTGTTTATCACTTTGGTTCACACAGAACCTGTCATAGACAAGATTGACCCAATTCGCTGATGAAAATGTGGATTGCATGTAAGTACGAAGTCATCGTAGCACAAGAATGCAGCAAGGGTCAGCTATCACAGTGAATCGATAACAACAGTGTGCTACAGTAGCGCAGTTTCAATCAATGGATGGGAATTGGAAAGCTTTCCGATTCCTTTCCGATCAAATCTGGAGTGAGGCAAGGCTGCCCTCACTCTCCCCTGTCTTGTTCTCATGTTGCATTGAACATTTTACTGAGCCCATCAGGAAGGTTCTGGGAATAAGAGGGGTGATGATCCCAGACAGTGGAGGCACTCAGGTCAAAGGCTCCCTGTACTCGGTGATGTCACCACCTTGTGCTTGAATCAGCTGTTAGTGCACAGACGGATGAGGCTATGGGTCGACTGATCCATTGTCTCCTTCACCATCAGGTCAGACTGCCTGAAGGTGATGGAGATATGGTTCAGAGGGCTTTTTAATGCACAAAACTGGAAGGAGAGTTTAATTATAGCAGAACACAAACTGGGCATGTGGGTAAGAACCTGGTCATCACATGCAAGGTATTCTTAGTGTTGCTCTAAGTCAGTGTTTTTCAAACTTTCTTTGCCGGGACCCACTTCTACCAATCGGCCGACCATTGCAACCCACGCCTGCCGACCTTTGCAACACACAATTCTCGATTAGCTTTAATGCGACAGGTGAGCCTGCTTGGTCCTCACGATCACACTTGCTTTGTCATTCAATGTTACATTTCTGTTAAGGACTTTAGCTCATGATCTAAGTTCTCGCAGCATCCTTTAAAAATAAAAATCAAGAGGTTTGACCTCGAACTCGCCATGCTTGGTCATCAAATGCCTTCATCAGTACTTCCCTGCATATATCACACTTGCAGCGGGATCGTCTGTCGGAGGGATCCTATGCTTCGCTGGCAGTGCACCCAAGTCCACGGCTTTCCCGTGTGGGATGGGCTCAATGGGAAACTCCATTGGCCGGCTGCCAGAATGGACGATCTTGCTGCCGGCGGAGGCGCGTGCACAAGAAAATGGGGCTGACGGGACGGAGAATCCCGCCCTTGGTCATCCGCATTAGCACAATCCAGACCTCAAGAAATCATCTTTACACTGCTTTGTTCCTGATTTCAGTTTTTTCTTTGTTGAAAACCATCCATTAATCATGGCATCTTTCGCTTTGTCTGAAGATTAAAAATGGAATGTGTTCACAGGGACATGATGTGCAAACTTCTAAATAAAGGGGGACAAAACATGTCCACCAATACCAACATCCTAATGGCCAGCTGCGAGTGGCTGCATCAAGCTATTTGTAGATCCTTGGTACACAAACACCAATATCACTATGTGCTGAGGTTCTACCTGTCCATGGGTCTAGTCAAGTTGCTGCAGAGTGATACATGTAGTTGGACCACTCAAAGACAAGTTTTTATACACAAAACACCTTGGATCACAGGTCACTCATTGATCTGTACGTAACATCCTTGACACACTGCAGGAAAAGGAGATGGTGTATCTGTCAGATGGTTCCCTGCGCAGGCTGGTAATTTTCCATTTTTAAAATTCCTTTCAGGAATATAGGTGTCCGCGGAGCAGCACGGTGGCTCAGTGGGTTAGCACTGCAGTCTCACAGCGCTGAGGTCCTAGGTTCGATCCCGGCTCTGGGTCACTGTCCGTGTGGAGTTTGCACAGTCTCCCCGTATTTGCGTGGGTTTCACCCCCACAACCCAAAGATGTGCAAGGTAGGTGGATTGAATACGCTAATTTGCCCCTTAATTGGAAAAAATTAACTGGGTACTCTAACTTTTTTTTAAAAATTATTTTAAAAAAAGGAATATAGGTGTCGCTGGTTAGGCCAGTATTTGTTGCCCTTGGTGGTGAGCTGCCTTCTTGAACTGCTGCAGTCCCTGAAGTGTAGGTAGATACACTGTGCTGTTAGGGAGGAAGTTCCAGGATTTAATCAACGACAGTGAAGGAACGGCGATTTATTTGCAAGTCATGATGGCTAGTGACTTGGAGAGGAACTTCCAGGTGGTAGTTTTCCCTTGTATCTGCTGCCCTTGTCCTTCCAAATGGTAATGGTTGTGTATTTGGAAGGTGATGCCAAAGGAGCCTTGGTGAGTTCCTGCAATGCATCTTATAGGTGATACATACTGCTCCCGCTGTTAGTCAGTGGTGGAGAGTGTGAATGTTTGTGGATGGAGGAGCAATCAAGCAGGTTAATTTGTCCTAGATGGTGACCAGCCTCTTCAGTGTGTAGATTCTGTCAAATGCCTTATTGCCTGATCTTTCAAACAAACACCAAGATGTAACTGGACCTGTGGTGAGATAGCCCCTCTCAGTTAAGTCCTTCCTACACACCCAGAGTCTCAGTCCCATTGTATGTTGCCCCTGAGCAGACTGTGGTGAAGAAAAGACTCCAACCTCCTTCAGGAATGTGCCTTTGCATAAAAGGTTCAGGAAGAGATTCAGTGGTTGTTGACTGATGTTCATCCCGAGCAAGACTCTGTGCGCTACGGGCTGTTCCCAGGGATGCACACCAAGGTAAACATTAGCTGCAGCTGGAGGATCCTTAACTCAATGTAAGATACTGTCCGGTCTCCGTGAAACCTGCTGAGGAGCTGTCCATACTCAGTGTTGCAGACTGGTCCAGGGCTATGTGCTAACAAAGAACAAAGAGAACAAAAAACAATACAGCACAGGAACAGGCCCTTCGGCCCTCCGAGCCTGTACCGGTGTTGATACCACCCTTGGCCAAAACACTCAGCACTTCCTTGTGCTGGATCCCTCTATACCCATCCTATCCATGTATTTGTCAAGATGCCTTCTGACCGCCGTTAATGTATCTGATTCCACATCCTCCCATGGCAATGCGTTCCAGGCACTCAACACCCTCAGTGTACAAAAACCTGCCTCGCACGTTTCATTGCCCCACGGACCATAAACCTATGCCCCCTGGTGACTGACCCCTCCACCCTGGGAAAGAGCGCCTGCCCGTCCACTCTATCAGGTCACCCCTTAACCTCTGACTTTCTAATGAAAACAGCCTGAGTCTATCAGCCTCTCCGCATAGCTAACACCCGCCAGATCAGGCAGCATCCTGGTGAAACTCCTCTGCACTCTCTCCAAAGCCCCTACATTCTTCCAGCAGTGTGCAGACTAGAATTGTGCACAATATTCCAAGTGCAGTCTGACCAGGGTTCTATACAACTGTAGCATGACTTGCCAGTTTTTATACTCGATGCCCCGTCTAATGAGGGCAAGCATCCTGGATGTTGAAGGACACACTGAAGCTGGAGACAGGCACATCAAGGTTACAATGGGAAAAGCCACTATCTAAGGTCTTTCAGCCATAGCGCACCGAGGGACTGGAAACTGTATAGAACCTCTTGGGTTGTATGCACGACATGTAATGAACGTTGTAAATATTAAATGGAATTGTAAATGTGTTGAGTGAGTAACACAGTATTGGAAGAAACTGATTTGATTTGCAATAGATGTAATGTCAACTTTGAACATTCATGTAATGTTCTTTTATAAATTTAATGAATCAAGTATATTTTTTGAAAAGAAAAGAATGACACAAACACACCTTGGGAAGCGACAGCACATTGTCAGTCTGGACTGAATGTGTGAAAGCATCAAACCGTGCAGTTAATTATACGGATGAGGATAATTTAACAACACGGGGATTGAATGCACAATTGAATGATGAAGGTGTTTCACTGTGACGCATTCTGCTTCATGAAATTCTGTTGCATCCCCGTCTAACCAACTTATTTGTGAAGCTTACCGAGACACTTAGACGCCTAAGTCACCTCACAAAATTTCAAAATGTGCTTTACAAGAAGGATGTGTGATCGGAACTAGGTGGAGAGGCAGAGGTTGGAGTGGATAGAATAACAGCTTTGATGACAACTTTCAAACTGAACCCTGAGTGCATCCCTCGCAAAGCTACAAGTGGGCTTCTCTCACTCTGGGTGAATATGTCCACCATTTTGACGAGAGCGTTCCGGGAGAGGCGGGCGACAGCTGCACGCGACCCGGCCAGGTGTCGCACACTGTGGTTATCTCCCCGGCACCCAAATGTATATTTGCACCCCCCCCAGTCCCCGCCACCCCTGCCCCCCCTCCCCCCTGCAAACAGTCGCGTACTTACGTGGTGTAAATGGTTCGGCCGGATGCGCAGAGCTGCCGCTGTCGGGCTGGTGCACAGTGCCACACCAGTTAGTCTATTTCATATTTTATTGTATTCTATGTTGGGATGTGCCCTTCTCTTCTAAATATGTGTATATATATAGATATATGTGTCTTATTCTGTGTACATAACGGTAATTATACCTTGTTCAAAAACCCAATAAAAACATTTATTAAAAAAAAAGAGTTTCTGACAGGATGAACACCAAGACCTGTGATTCCGGAAATCAGGAAGTGGGATTGGAGTTTAAAGAACAGGAGACCTGGAACTTAGGAAGAAGATACTTTTCTGCGTGTAGTGTGCCTTTAAATATCAGTGGGGGTTGGGGACCCCACCATCCCGGTCAGAAAAAGTCCATCTTGCATCATAAATCCTCAGTGAAACTCATCCTCGCCTTCAAAAGGCCTGAATCCTTACTGGAGCCTTAGCCCCGATGGAGTCGGTGCATTACATGCTGTGCTTTCATTCTCCACTTGGTGCACAGGGGTACGTGTGGAGACTTGTAGCAATCTCTCGCTCTCCTACAGGCCTCAGGCTAAAAGCACTAATTTCAGGGCAAGTCAAATCCATGTGATGCTCAATTATATTCAATCTTATTGTCAACAGTGTAGAACAGCAGTTATTTTTGCATTTGTGGAGAAAGACAGAGAGAGCGAAGTGGGGAGGGGGAAAGTAGGCAGTCACCTCGTCTTTGAAACCATGGCAATGACCAATCAGAAGAAAAAAACCAAAACAGTTAAAGGAGCTTTGGCAGCGAAGAAGGTGAAATCTGCCTTGCAAACCACATCATAGAGCGAACACAAACCAATCAATTTCCGGAAAGTGTGTAAAAACAGGCAATGCACCAATGCACAAACACAGTGCTACACAGTGAGAAATCAGTGATACAGGACTGAATGGCACTTTGCTACCTTGGAGAACAGTGTGGGGCCGGATGTTATTTGTCCGGAGTAGCACAGTCTGTTATAATTCATCGAGCAGGTGTGAGTGAATGGTTAGCTCAAAGTGTCTCTGTGGAGCAACTGGAATAAAGAGAGGGGATTAGACATGAATAGTGGGGGTGTTAAATGTGCAGTAACCTTAATAACCCCTTTAACAACTAAATGAACAAAACCAGGAGCAGATCAATCGATATCCAGAATGTGCTACATCTGAAAAAAGGATTTCTCTGCCATGACACCCAAGTTTTCAAGTTTCTATTGTCTCATATTTATTAGTTTGACTTCACTTTATCAGTTTGTCTGGTATTCATGGCATACACGTCAGGTTGGGAACTTGCATCTCCCTCAAATCTTTTAGCTGTGTACCCCTGATGAGCTCAGGGCAGACAATGCAGGAGGAAGGCAGAGAGAGGCTCACTCCATACCCAACCTGCTTACAAGCCTCAGCTGAGATGGTAACATTGCTGCACAGAAATTAAGGGAAGTGTGATAATTTGTAAAGGGGCATTCCGCTGATTGCGGAGGTTGATTAACAAGTTAGTTAGATATTAACACACCTGAAAGATTCCTTTTCCAGAGTAAGCTTGTGTTCCAATATCCCAATATGTTTTAAGCTTTCAGCCAATGCTGGTATATTTTACAACAGGACACAAACCGACTATTAAAATGGCCATAATATTTGTTATTTTGAGCTTCAGACATTCCTGAATATTCAGTGAATGTCAAATTAAATAAACATTCACACCCATCTGGGGAATTCACACATCCCTTTGTTTAAGGATAGATCGACATAAAAGGACTGCAGAATTCCAGCTGACCTGGCTCTTTACTGTACCCTGGAAAAAGGCAACTTATAAATTCAAAGTGCATAAGATGGGTGTGATTGGATCATTTCGACCTTACATTATATTGTGATAATTTCCCTCATCCAAACTAAATTGGGTGAATCTCAAGGGGTCAAGTGACAACACAGGATGATTAGAATCAATATACATAGCACCCCTGGTTTGGAAAAAGGACATTGAACTTGAGAAAGTCACATAATGATGGAACCATTTTTGCTGTCAGCTTTTAAAACCAGAGAGAAGTTGCTGACAGACAGAGTTCCATTGAACTAACTGAGAGTCAACAAGCCTCCAAAATAATTAACAGCAATACCTTGAAAGTGGAATGCCTAACTGGAAAGAAGAATTCTTCAACCTGCTCTGGTTAACGCTTACCCGAGTACCAACAACCGAGGAAGAAAATTCAGAACCTCCTGAGGACCTTCGCTTCACAAGAGCTTCACTTTAACATTAAAACATCATCTGAGAAACTACAGGCCTGGAACATGAGAGACTCAGATAATTAGAAGCTTTAGCAGTGCATAAAAACATGGAAGATTCTGCCCCGAGTGCTGACTGAGGCGAGAACACTTGTGTGCAGCTTTCAGGCTGCACAGCCAGCTCTTCTTTCCAAATAATCCAGCACTCTGTACAGAAAACATCTGGAGACATGGCCCAAGGCATCATGCTGGTAAGGTAGGCCAGAAAAGGCCAGGAGCTCACATCACATACACTGAGCTCACATCCTATTAGATAGAGGGACATTCCACCACCGCCATATGCACAAGGGGAACCCCAACATAGGCAACTAGGAGAACACCCTACAGGGTCTCCCAGGCCATGCTTGGAGGCAGGGTCTGGGTACTGCCGGGGCATGTTCCTCGCGCCGCAGGGGCTATGTCTACCTCCCCTGATGGGTTCACTTTGCCTGTTTCACATGTTTAAAAAGCAGTTGTAAACTGTGTCGATATAGTGTGAGGGAATTCCAATTGTGGGGAGGGGGGGGGGGAAGCTCACTAATTATATGGAAATGTATTAAAATGAGGTTCCCAACATTTATCCAGGTTATACTGCATCTGCCGTGTATTTGTCCACTCACTGTACTTGGTCACATTACTCTGAAGCCTCTTAATATGCTCCTCATTCACTTTCCCACCAAGTTTTATGTCATCAAAAATTTGGAAATATTACATTTATTTCCCTCATCCAATTCGTGGATATATATTGTGAATAGCTGGGACCCAAGCGCTGATCCCTGCAGGGCCCCACAAGTCACTGCTGCCATTCTGAAAAAGACCCATTTATTCCTACTCTCAGTTTCCAGTTTGCTAATGAATTCTCAATCCATGTGTCTATGTTACTCCCAATCCCATGCACTTTAAATTTGCAGAATAACATCTTATATGGGAATATATCAAAAACTTGATAAGATACACCACATAAAATACGCAAGCTAAAGAAAGTTGGCATGTCTGCATCGACTCACAAAACCCTTGTTATTGACTCTTCAACTCAGGGGAACAGCTTCTTTCTATCCATCCTGTCTATGCCCAACATAAATTTGTACAGCTCAATCAGTAACCAAAGTCTTGCACAGCTCCAACAAAACATCCCTGTTCATATAATCTATGCCATGACTGATAAAGGCAAGTGTCCCTATTAATTATTCTTAAATACGGTATTCACTTGGCCTACAGGGATCTGTGGAAAAGGACCCCAAGATCTTTCTGTTCCTCTGAGCATCTGAGTGTCCTGCCATTCATTGAGTACTCCCTTGTCATGTTACTCCTTTCACCTGATACATTTCAGGATTAAATTCCATCTGCCACTGATCGGCCCATCTGACCAATTTGTCTGTTTCCTCTTGTAACCTAAGACCTTCTTCACTGTCAACCCCCCGGCAAATTTTAATGTAATCTGCAAACTTACTTATCACCCTCCCCCACATTCTCATCTATATTGTTTATATATATATATATATATCACCAACAATAAGGGATAATGGGTGATAGAATGGGTGATAGTAGCCAGCATTGATACCTGCCGTACGCTACTGGACACAGGTCTGCAGTCACACAAACAGGTTTCTACCATCACCCTCCGTCTCCTATCGCTAAGCCAATTTTGGATCCAACATGCCATGCCAACCTAGATCCCATGTGGGCCTTGTCAAAGACTTTTCTGAAATCCATATCAACCACATCAACTGCACTATGCTCATCCACACACCTGGTCACCTCCTCAAAAAAATCAATCAAAATTGTTCAGCATGGCCTCCCTGTGACAAAGCCATGCTGACTGTCCTTGATCAAACCTTGTCTCTCTCCAAGTGGAGATTAATTCTCTCCTTCAGATTTTTTTTTCCAATAGTTTCAATACAACTGATGTGAGACTCACTGGTCTGTAATTCCCTGGTTATTCTATCGCCCATTATCGGCTTTCAGTTCCATTAATTTCTCCGACATTATTTTTCCAGAAATGCTAATTTCCTTCAATTCTTCCTTCTTACTAGACTCTTGATTCTTTAACTTTTCTGGAAAGCTATTTGTGTCTTCCTCTGATAATGGGTAAATTATAAAGCAGAACCAAAATGGTAATAATCTCTGGATTACTACCCGAGTCACGAGCTAATTGGCACAGGGTCCTGGTTCAGGATTCTCTGAAGGTTAACATGCAGTTTCAGCTGGTAGTCAGAAAGGCAAATGCAATGTCAGCATTCATGTCAAAAGGGCTAGAATACAAGAGCAGGGATGTCCTGTTGAGACTGGACAAGGTTCTAGTCAGACCCAATTTGGAATATTGTGAGACGTTTTAGGCCACATATCTAAGGAAGGATTTACTGGCCTTGGAAAGGGCCCAGAGGAGGTTCAAGGGGCTGGTTTAGCACACTGGGCTAAATCGCTGGCTTTTAAAGCAGACCAAGGCAGGCCAGCAGCACAGTTCAATTCCCATACCAGCCTCCCCGAACAGGCGCCGGAATGTGGCGACTAGGGGATTTTCACAGTAACTTCATTGAAGCCTACTTGTGACAATAAGCGGTTTTCATTTTCATTTCATTTTCATTTCACAAGAATCATCCCTGGAATGACGGACTTGTCATATGGGGAGCGGTTGAGGACTCTGGCCTGTACTCGACGGCGTGCAGTAGGATGAGTGGGGATCTCATTGAAGCTTACAGAATACGGAGAGGCCTGGATAGATTGGACGTGAAGAGGATGTTTCCACTAGGAGAAACTAGAACCTGAGGGTGCAGCTTCAGACTGAAGGGACGACTCTTTAAAACAAATGAGGATAAATTTCTTCAGCCAAAGGGTGGTGAATCTGTGGAACTCATTGCCATAGAAGGCTGTGGAGACCAAGTCATTGAATGTCTTTAAGACATAGATAGATAGGTTCTTGATTAATAAGGGGATCAGGGGTTCTGGGGAGAAGGCAGGAGAATGGGGATGAGAAAATATCAGCCATGATTGAATGGCGAAGCAGACTCGATGGGCCGAGTGGCCTAATTCTGCTCCTGTGTCTTATGGTCTTAAATTACCTCGCTCTGTACCTAATTATTGGGGGGAAGAGATAGGGTGATCAGTTGGAGGCTTTTTCCCAGGGCGGAATTTAAAGTTACAAGGGGGCACAAGTTCAAGGTGAGGGAAAATAGGTTCAGTGGAGATGTGCGGGGGAAGTTGGGTGGTGGTGGCCTGGAATGCACTGCCAAGTGAGATGGTTGTGACAGATACGTTAGTGACCTTTAAGACTTATCTAGATAGGCACATGAACAGACGGGGTATAGAAGGATACATGTGGTTGGTCCAGATAGGACACATGATCGGAGCAGGATCGGAGGGCCGAAGGGCCTGTTCCTGTGCTGTATTGTTCTGTTTCTTTGTTTCACTCTGGGGAACAGGGCCGATGGTCACTCCCGCTCGGGGAAACAGGGCCGATGGTCACTCCCACTCCAGGGAACAGGGCCGATGTTCACTCCCACTCCAGGCAACAGGGCCAATGTTCACTCCCACTCTGGGGAACAGGGCCGATGGTCACTCCCACACTGGGGAACAGGGCCGATGTTCACTCCCACTCCAGGGAACAGGGCCGATGGTCACTCCCACTCTGGGGAATAGGGCCGATGTTCACTCCCACTCCAGGGAACAGGGCCGATGGTTACTCCCACTCTGGGGAACAGGGCCGATGTTCACTCCCATCTGGGGAATAGGGCCGATGGTCACTCCCACTCTGGGGAACAGGGCCAATGTTCACTCCCACTCTGGGGAACAGGGCCGATGGTCACTCCCACTCTGGGGAACAGGGCCGATGTTCACTCCCACTCCAGGGAACAGGGCCGATGGTCACTCCCACTCTGGGGAATAGGGCCGATGTTCACTACCACTCCAGGGAACAGGGCCGATGGTTACTCCCACTCTGGGGAACAGGGCCGATGTTCACTCCCACTCTGGGGAATAGGGCCGATGTTCACTCCCACTCCAGGCAACAGGGCCGATGTTCACTCCCACTCCAGGGAACAGGGCCGATGGTCACTCCCACTCCAAGCAACAGGGCCGATGTTCACTCCCACTCTGGGGAATAGGGCCGATGTTCACTCCCACTCTGGGGAATAGGGCCGATGTTCACTCCCACACCAGGCAACAGGGCCGATGTTCACTCCCACTCCGGGGAACAGGGCCGATGGTTACTCCCACTCTGGGGAACAGGGCCGATGTTCACTCCCACTCTGGGGAATAGGGCCGATGTTCACTCCCACTCCAGGCAACAGGGCCGATGTTCACTCCCACTCCAGGGAACAGGGCCGATGGTCACTCCCACTCCAAGCAACAGGGCCGATGTTCACTCCCACTCTGGGGAATAGGGCCGATGTTCACTCCCACTCTGGGGAATAGGGCCGATGTTCACTCCCACACCAGGCAACAGGGCCGATGTTCACTCCCACTCCGGGGAACAGGGCCGATGGTCACTCTCACTCTGGGGAACAGGGCCAATGTTCACTCCCACTCTGGGGAACAGGGCCGATGTTCACTCCCACTCTGGGGAACAGGGCCGATGTTCACTCCCACTCCAGGCTACAGGGCCGATGTTCACTCCCACTCCGGGGAACAGGGCCGATGGTCACTCCCACTCCGGGGAATAGGGCCGATGTTCACTCCCACTCCAGGCAACAGGGCCGATGTTCACTCCCACTCCAGGGAACAGGGCCGATGGTCACTCCCACTCCAAGCAACAGGGCCGATGTTCACTCCCACTCTGGGGAATAGGGCCGATGTTCACTCCCACTCTGGGGAATAGGGCCGATGTTCACTCCCACACCAGGAAACAGGGCCGATGTTCACTCCCACTCCGGGGAACAGGGCCGATGGTCACTCTCACTCTGGGGAACAGGGCCAATGTTCACTCCCACTCTGGGGAACAAGGCCGATGGTCACTCCCACTCTGGGGAACAGGGCCGATGTTCACTCCCACTCTGGGGAACAGGGCCGATGTTCACTCCCACTCCAGGCAACAGGGCCGATGTTCACTCCCACTCCGGGGAACAGGGCCGATGGTCACTCCCACTCCGGGGAATAGGGCCGATGTTCACTCCCACTCCGGGGAATAGGGCCGATGTTCACTCCCACTCCGGGGAACAGGGCCGATGGTCACTCCCACTCCGGGGAATAGGGCCGATGTTCACTCCCACTCTGGGAAACAGGGCCGATGTTCACCTCCACTCTGGGGAATAGGGCCGATGTTCACTCCCACTCTGGGAAACAGGGCCGATGTTCACTCCCACTCCGGGGAGCAGGGCCGATGGTCACTCCCACTCCGGGGAACATGGATGCTGTCCACTTCCACGGTGGGGAAAAGGGTCAATGTTCACTTCTACATTGGGGAAAAGGGTCAATGTTCACTCCCACTATGGGGAACAGGGCTGCCATCACTCCCACTTTGGAGAGCCCCCACTTCTCTCGCACTGTGAAAAACACCCTCCGGGAATGGGGAACAGATCCCACTCACACTTTGGGGAATGGTTTAGGTTGAAGACCCCCGTCTAACTGGGCTCTTGATTCCTGATTACTTTCCTAGCCCCATCTGCAAAGTATTTGAGAATATCAGGAGAGATTCTTAAAATTGGTGTAAATGGAATGAAAAAGATGCACTGCCTTTTGAACGTGATAACTGGTTCCTTTGTTAATTTTCTGTCAATTAAAATTACATCTAGTAAATGAGCTGAAGAGGAGTTTCATTTTCATTTTTGAGCCGCATTTAAATCAATGAATCAGTTGAAACAGATCTCTTGGATTCACGTTTAATGTAGTTATTTCAAAGCGCTCTTAAATTAGTTCCACTTTGCTCTGGATTGATTGATTCAGGTCCAGTATTTCAGCGTGCTTTATCATTTAATTATAGGGGTAAACCTCTATGATCGCCGATGTTATCAATGGAGCGTCGCTGCATGGACTGCCAGTTTTGGGTGTTTGCAGGTTTAATATGAAGCAAAGGTACACAGTAAATGTCACTCAGCATCAACCACCCAGCCTGCTTCACCATTTTGGCTTTCAGCAGGCCAAGCAGCCATTAATGTGAAAGGAAAATAATGGAAAGATTTGTATTTTCACAACCTTAAGATGTGCCAAAGCACTTTACATCTAATGAAGCAAATTTGTAGGGGCACTGATGGGGTGCCAGCTTGGCATTGTCAGGGGGTCAGGCCCGAGGGGTGGGTGAATAAATTGGGGGTGGGGGTGCTGAAAGGGGAGGAGAAAGATCAGGGCAGCTGGCCAAAATGGCTCAGAGATCTGCAGACAGCCTTTCCTGCTGGCAAGGTCAGCTCACCAGCAGGAAACCAGGAAGAGCAGCCTCAGTGCAGAGAAACCCCTTGATGTCAAATAAGTGCGGTTGAATACAAGTGAGTAATTAAGTCGTCATTGTCCCAGATGACCATAGGCTGCTTTCCCCTTTGAGGGGGAGAGCTGACTGGCGGTGATTTAACCTGAGGATCACCACACCTCAGTCGAGGGGCGAGGTGGAGAAGTGGGGGAGAGGGGGGGCATCATGAAAAGCGGGTGTTGTAAACGCAGCTGACAGCAGGCTTGAAGTCCGCTGAATCGCACCAGGTAATCAATGATGTTGCATTGAGTTCAATATTGGTCAAGATACCAGTTTAAACACCCCTGCTGTTGTCGAAATAGTGCCATGGCTTCTCTCATACTATCATCCAGCTGGAGTAGTGAGGACCTCCTGACATTCCAGTAATGATCTATGGTGTGTGCTGAAGTATGCGCAGTGTTTGTCCTCAACTGTCTGACTAAGCTAGGTAACAATGCCACCCACTTAGCTACACCGGGTGTCAGGTTAGCCTGGCTCTAGCTTAGCTTGTTTTTACACGAGAACGGCTTTATATCTTATGTGCAATGTGTTGCAAAACAGGACTTCAGAAATCCTCCAGGCGTATTCATGGGTTTGGTAATTATCGTCTTATTCTTTCTTGTTATTTCTTTTCTTCAGTATTTACGAATGAGAGGGGCCATATTGTTTGAGAGGACAGTGTGAAACAGACTGGTAAGCTCGAGGAGATACTTGTCAGGAAGGAAGATGTGTTGGGCATTTTGAAAAACTTGAGGATAGAAAAGTCCCCCGGTCCTGACGGGATATATCCAAGGATTCTATGGGAAGCAAGAGATGAAATTGTAGAGCCGTTGGCAATGATCTTTTCGTCCTCACAGTCAACAGGGGTGGTACAAGGGGATTGGAAAGTGGCAAATGTCGTGCCCCTGTTCAAAAAAGGGAATAGGGATAACCCTGGGAATTACAGGACAGTTAGTCTTACTTCTTTGAGGAAGTGACCAAGTACACTTGGTCCCCCTACACTTAGGGGGCAGCAGGGTAGCATGGTGGTTAGCATAAATGCTTCACAGCTCCAGGGTCCCAGGTTCGATTCCCGGCTGGGTCACTGTCTGTGTGGAGTCTGCACGTCCTCCCCCTGTGTGCGTGGGTTTCCTCCGGGTGCTCCGGTTTCCTCCCACAGTCCAAAGATGTGCGGGTTAGGTGGATTGGCCATGCTAAATTGCCCGTAGTGTCCTAATAAAAGTAAGGTTAAGTGGGGGGTTGTTGGGTTACGGGTATAGGGTGGATATGTGGGTTTGAGTAGGGTGATCATGGCTCGGCACAACATTGAGGGCCGAAGGGCCTGTTCTGTGCTGTACTGTTCTATGTTCTATCTACATAGATGAAGGTAAAGCAGTGGATGTAGTGTACGTGGATTTTAGTAAGGCATTTGATAAAGGTTCCCCATGGTAGGCTTATGCAGAAAGTAAGGAGGCATGGGATAATGGGAAATTTGGCCAGTTGGATAACGAACTGGCTAACCGATAGAAGTCAGAAAGTAGTGGTGGATGGCAAATATTCAGCCTGGAGCCCAGTTACCAGTGGCGTACCGCAGGGATCAGTTCTGGGTCCTCTGCTGTTTGTGATTTTCATTAATGACTTGGATGAGGAAGTTGAAGGGTGGGTCAGTAAATTTGCAGACGATATGAAGATTGGTGGAGTTGTGAATAGTGAGGAGGGCTGTTGTCGGCTGCAAAGAGACATAGATAGGATGCAGAGTTGGGCTGAGAAGTGGCAGATGGAGTTTAACCATGAAAAGTGTGAGGTTGACCATTTTGGAAGGACAAATATGAAAGCGGAATACAGGGTTAACGGAAGGGTTCTTGGCAATATGGAGGAGCAGAGAGATCTTGAGGTCTATGTTCATAGATCTTTGAAAGTTGCAACTCAAGTGGATAGAGCCGTGAAGAAGGCCTATGGTGTGCTAGCATTCATTAGCAGAGGGATTGAAATTAAGAACCGTGGGGTGATGATGCAGCTGTACAAAAGCTTGGTAAAGCTACATATGGAGTACTGTGTGCAGTTCTGGTCGCCTCATTTTAGGAAGGATGTGGAAGCTTTGGAAAAGGTGCAAAGGAGATTTACCAGGATGTTGCCTGGAATGGAGAGTAGCTCTTACGAGGAAAGGTTGAGGGTGCTAAGCCTTTTCTCATTAGAACAGAGAAGGATGAGGGGCGACTTGATCGAGGTTTATACGATGATCAGGGGAATAGATAGAGTAGACAGTCAGAGACTTTTTCCCCAGGTGGAACAAACCATTACAAGGGGACATAAATTAAAGGTGAATGGTGGAAGGTATAGGGGGGATGTCAGAGGTAGGCTCTTTACCCAGAGAGTAGTGGGGGCATGGAATGCACTGCCTGTGGAAGTAGTTGAGTCAGAAACATTAGGGACCTTCAAGCGGCTATTGGATAGGTACGTGGATTACGGTAGAACGATGGGGTGTAGATTAATTTGTTCTTAATCTAGGACAAAAGGTCGGCACAACATTGTGAGCCGAAGGGCCTGTTCTCTGCTGTACTTTTCTATGTTCTATTCACCCTGGATAACACGGACTGCAACACGATGCAGATAAATGATAAAGCACACACCAAACTTAGGCATTGGTTCAATAAGATTTATTGAACTTCAGTAATGAAGCATACAGCCTGTGGGTTGACTCTCTACTACTCTAAGTAAACTAACTCTAATTATCTGGACCAGGCTAGCTCTGATCCACGTGTAGAAGGTGTTGAATGATTTGTACACCCTGACTGTCACTACAGTTGTCACCAGTGGAAAGAGGCAGAGTGCTGATGCCTCATGTGTTTTATAGTTGGAAGCCCCCTCTGGTGTTCTGTCTGGTGATTGGTTGTGTTCTGTTCTGTATGTTGATTGGCTCACCTGGGTGTCTGGCACTGCCTGCTTTTACCTCATGATGTGGATGGGTGCGTATTATGACAGCAATGATGTGTCAGCTGCAGCTCCATTGGTTCTGCTCTAGTCCGAGTCTGAAAGGGTCCAGACACTCCCGGAGGTGATTTTTGCTGACACTTTAGTGTAGAGATAGACTGAGGCCATGTTTACCCGAGCAGGTGGATTTAAAATATCCTGTGACTATATTAGAGGAAAAGGGGGGCCCGGGATTTTTCCGGTTGGCTGGCGGGTTCCCTGGTGGTATGGCTGATGAGCCATGTAAAACACCAGGGTCTTCAGCAGGATTGGAAGATACCACTTCCAGGTGTTATGGGCCAGAGTTTAGAGAACCCCAAAGTGTATCATGGAGTTCACCTGACCCACAACGTTTAATAGATTATGGTATGGGGAGCACACGGCTCAGTCTACAGTTTAGTTTATAGCCACCCTCCGAAAGAGCACCCTACCGAGGCCCACTCCCAAACCCTATCCCCGTAACCCACACAAGCCTTTGGACACAAAAGGGCAATTTAGCATAGCCAATCCACCTAACCTGCGCATCTTTGGACTGTGGGAGGAAACTGAAGCACATGGAGGAAACCCACGCAGACACGATGAAAACGCGCAAACTCCACACAGTCACCCAAGGTCGGAATTGAACCTGCAACCCGAGCGGTGTGTGGCAGAGGTCCCAGCCACTGTGCCACCGTGAAGCAAAGATGGGTAGATGGAGTTAAGATACGGATGGGTTAGTCTAATTGAATAGTGGAACAGGCTCTTTGGGCTGGGTGGCCTCCTATCTCATATATTATATGTGCCATATCTGTTTTACAGTGGTAACTATACTTTAGATTAATCAGCTCTGAATGTCTCCTGAAATCATGAAGGGTGCTAGATAAATGCCAGTTTGTTCACTGCTTCCTGTGAGAAGCCACTGCTCAGAATTCTAGACTTGGTAGATAATTAGCTGTCGTCCATGTAATCATCTCTCTCAATTACGGAGGGACAATTGGTTATTTAGCTTGAGCAGCATCACTCCACATCAAACACAGAGCAAGTGAGGAGGCGGGACTCAATTCTACCTCAGCTGGTATGGAACTTGAACCTGCCCCAAAGGCATTATTCTGAACCACACCCTAGCCCCGAGCCAGCTGAGCTAATCAGCTTCCTTTACTTGGCTGAATTTTCGCAGCTTAGGATCTTTTTGCTGGAAAGTGGGCCCATTTTCACGAGACACATGGAACAATCTTTGGAACAACCAATTTGAAGGACAGCTGGCATCTAAATGAGTGTCTTGCTCCTAATTTTCCTGTCCGCCACTGCCTCCAGGGGCCTGAAAAAAGATCATCAAAGAAGGAGTCTCTCTACCTCTCTCTCTCGCTCCCTTCACCCACCTGCTGGTCCTGTCTACAAAGTGCTCTTTATGGAAACATGTTGCCTAATGCTCATTCACCAGCAGGAAATTGAGCAGGTTTTAATGGTATCTCCTTGCTGTCTATTGGCACTTGGAGACAATGTGAATTACAATGGGATGCACAAGTTGTTGAGACGATTTATGCTAAACTTTGATGCAGCAAAGGTAATCTTATTTATAATGTTTAGTACTTTGAATAGCTACTTGGCTGCTCATTCGGTGAAAGTTGAACAGCAAAAACATCAAAGGCAATGAGAACCTTGTTGTTGGTGCGTTGGTGAATTACTGACATTCTCATTCATTAGACCTTCAAACTAAAAGCACAGATAACAGACACTAATGTAAGTGAAATCTTCGGTCCTGGCTCGAGGGCTGTCAGTGATTGTCAGCCTCTTAGCTGATAATTATCTATCTTCTGCAAACAATTCAAAGCATGAGGGATTTCTTTGCCCAGAATGTGAACTATTAGTGCTGCAGGTGTAGTCAGGAAACAAGAGGGAGGAGGAGAATCACCCCAGGAGAAAGTAAATTATATCCACGGCTTCACCGCCCAGTTTTTCTGTTGTTTCGGAAACATGTGGAGCACAGCTAAACTCCTTACCCAGGTCACCGTGCTAAAAACTAACTGCCTCCAGCAAAAGTCAGTCACTCACATACATTGCTGTGCGTGTGAAGAGAAGAGACTGTGCAATGACGCTATTTGTGTGGAGCATTGAGTCATGTCTGGGTACTCATAGGGGAAGGTTTGTGCTGGGTGCAGAAAGGGGAGGGGTGACTCTGATGACTGACTTTATACTTCAAACGTCAGCAACTAACAGAATAAAGTCTTCTGTTTCAAACTGCAAATAATTCTCAATGAGGGTGCAGTTAGACATTAAGACATATCCTGTGGGAACTGTTCATCCTGCCTGACTCCATGAATGCTCACTCCGGGTTCAATCCCAGAGTCTGCAGCATTCCCCACTCCAGGTTCAATCCTAGAGTGTCTGCAGCATTCCCCACTCCAGGTTCAATCCCAGTGTTTGCAGCATTCCCCACTCCAGGTTCAATCTCAGCGTGTCTGCAGCATTCCCCACTCCAGGTTCATTCCCAGAGTGTCTGCAGCATTCCCCACTCCAGGTTCAATCCCAGCGTGTCTGCATCATTCCCCACTCTAGGTTTAATCCCAGAGTGTCCCAGAGTGTCTGCAGTATTCTCCACTCAAGGCTTGGGTCACTATCTGTGCAGAGCCAGCACGTTCTCCCCGTGTGTGCGTGGGTTTCCTCCGGGTGCTCCGGTTTCCTCCCACAGTTCAAAGATGTGCAGGTTCGATGGATTGGCTATGCTAAATTATCCTTAGTGTCCAAAATTGCCCTCAGTGTTGGGTGGGGTTACTGGGTTATGGGGAGAGGGTGGAGGTGTTGACCTTGGGTAGCGTGCTCTTTCCAAGAGCCGGTGCACTCGATGGGCCGAATGGCCTCCTTCTACACTGTAAATTCTATGATCTATGATCTATTCCCCACTCCAAGTTGAATCCCAGTGTCTGCAGCATTCCCCACTCCAGGTTGAATCCCAGAGCGTCTGCAGCATTCCCCACTCCAGGTTCAATCCCAGTGTCTGCAGTACCTCCCCCCAACCCCCCCCCCCCCCCCCCCACCCCACCCCCACACACACACATACCACTCGGAGGATGTATTTTCAATATCAGTCCCGTCATTTTAGATATTCGCCCTGAATCGCCTGGTTCTCCTCTTGAAATCTAATTTCAGATTTATCTAATTCTGTGAATGGTGGAAAGCTGAAATAAAAACAGAAAATGCTAGAAAATCTCAGCACTGCTGGCAGCATCTATGCAGAGAGAGAGAGAGACAGAATCATGTTCAATACCACTCTTCTTCATTATCAGCATCTCATGTGTACTGATCCACTTTTGTCAGTACTAATATCCTTTGGACATTGTTCTACTCCGAATCGACCCTTGAGTTTCTAAATCTAAGTCAGAAGCAGCGGAAGCTCCAATTGCACTGCTATGGGCTCACTTATTCTTCCAGCTCCTGCAATGACAAGCCATCACACACTCATATAACACAGTAAGAGGCGTTTTGGTTCTTCGGCCTGTGCAAGCTGTTTGATGGCAGCTTCCCCCTTTTCATTTGGTGGGATTTTCTTGGGATGAACTGGAATTCCTGGAGCACAGCATTTTAAAAAAAAAGAGACTCGCTGTCGAACTTTTCATCTTGCACTCATCAGCACTGATGCAAGAATGCCAAACTTCATAGGAAACAATTTACACTTCATGAGAAAAGGGTGCTGATTCATTGGCCATCAGTCTATTTGGAAAGCATAGTTCGAGGAAATCTCCCCGATTGCTTCCTACTCTCTCTGATTCGCTCCCAAAATTTATCCTGAATCATCACAGCTTGTGGGTTAACCGTTCACATGAAAATTTACCAAATGGCCATTAAAGTTCTGAGGCTTCCCTTATTCCATTTCTGAAGAGGCTGGCCAGACCTAATTTGGAGTATTTTCAGCAATTTTGAGCCCTGCCTCTAAGGGAGGATATGCTGGTTTGGAAAGGGTCCAGAGGAGGTTCACACGAATGATCCCTGGAATGAAGAGCTTGTCGTATGAGGAACGGTTGAGGACTCTGGGTCTGTACTCGTTGGAGTTTAGAAGGATGAGGGGGATATTGAAACTTACAGGATACTAGGAAGCCTGGATAGAGTGGACATAGAGAGGATGTTTCCACTTCTAGGAAAAACTAGAAGCAGAGGACACCATCACAGACTAAAGGGACGACCCTTTAAAACAGAGATGAGGAGGAATTTCTTCAGCCAGAGGGTGGTGAATCTGTGGAACACTTTGCCACAGAAGGTTGTGGAGGATAAATCACTGAGTGAATTTAAGACAGAGATAGATAGGTTCTTGAGTAATAAGGGGATCAGGGGTTATGGGGAGAAGGCAGGAGAATGGGGATGATAAAAATATCAGCCATAATTGAATGGCGGAGCAGACTAGATGGGCCGAGTGGCCTGATTCTGCTCCAATGTCTTATGTCTTGTGGACATCTGTCCCTGGATAGTTGTTTTTGAGCGACAACAAAATCACACACTGTAGAGAACCATGCCAGCCTGTAAGTAGGCTCCACAGTTGCATTAGAATGCATAACAGATGACTCCATATGCGCAAGAAATGGCCATCTTCCATAACAAAGGGGGAAAAAATGACAACAATGAACCTGTCTGGCACTTTTCCCTTATTTACTTCATCTCATTAGTTTTTTCTAGATTTTCTCTATTCAAGAAAGGCTATCCCTCACATAACTTGGAGGAGATAATCTTTAGCAATATTGTCCGTCTCGAGTTCATCATTATTTTCAAGCCATTTGCATCTTATGTTTTCTTTCCTTCACCATTGGTGGCCGCGTTTTGAGCTGCCAGAGCCCTAAGCTCCAGAATTCCTTCCCTAAACCTCTCCGTCTCCCTATCACTCTCTCTGTCTGGAAGATGCTCCTTAAAACCTATGCTTCAGGCCAAACCTTGGGTTACCTGCCCTAGCAACAACCTGGATAGAAACAAGCTTTTCCCAAGAGTGGGGGTGTCAGTTACAAGGGGTCACGGTTTCAAAGTGAGAGGGGGAAAGTTTAAGGGAGATGTGCGTGGAAAGTTTTTTACACAGAGGGTGGTGGGTGCCTGGAACGCTTTACCAGCGGAGGTGGTAGAGGCGGGCACGATAGCATCATTTAAGAAGCATCTAGACAGGTATATGAATGGGTGGGAACAGAGGGAAGTAGACCTTGGAAAATAGGAGATAGGTTTAGATAAAGGATCTGGATCGGCGCAGGCTGGGAGGGCCGAAGGGCCTGTTCCTGTGCTGTAATTTTCTTTGTTCTTTGTACACATCCACATTGTTGCTTTCCCTCCTGTCTTCTTTCATGCCTTCTGTATGATTGCTCAAACTAGCTGTTAAACTGGTTAAGGAAGGTTAGTTAAAGATTACCATTCAGAATGGGGGAAGGGGGAGAATTCAGAGAGAGATAATTGATGAGGAAGATAGAAATGTGGCTGAAATCTTGAAAGTGACCTGTGTTTAGTCTAAAATATCTGAAGACCTGGTGCTCTATGATCATGATAACAAACTACAAGGATCAGGATCTGGAGATGCCGGCATTGGACTGGGGTGAGCACAGTAAGAAGTCTTACAACACCACGTTAAAATCCAACAGGTTTGTTTCAAACACGAGCTTTCAGAGTCCAGCTCCTTCCTCAGGTGAATCCGAGGAAGGAGCTGCGCTCCGAAAGCTCGTGTTTGAAACAAACCTGTTGGACTTTAAACTGGTGTTGTAAGACTTCTTACTGTACAAGGATCAGTGCAGCATCCCCCACTCAGACCCCAGCAAAGAAACAGGTCGTTCAGCCAAACTAATCTATACTAACCCTGAAGCTGAACACAAGCCTCTTCTTTCATTTCTTCCTCTAACTCGAAAAGTCCAGTGATTGATTGAAGCTGACAGGTATAATTCTTCTCCTGCTGGTTTAATGGAAACTGCATTTGGCTGGTACAGCAAATATTGCTCCTTGTGTTTCGAACTACCGGAACACAAAAGCAATCAGAGTCACAGGGTAAATCTACATGTTTTTATTTTGTTTGAATTTTTAAAATTTAAAGTACCAAATCCTTCTCTTCCAATTAAGGGACAATTTTTTTTTTTAATAAACATTTTATTGAGGTATTTTTGGTATAGTAACAACAACAAAATAAACAATATACATGAAACCATAAACATAGTGCCGTTTACCTTTCGTACAGGTCCCACCCTTATTCCCCCCTACTCTAACCTAAATTACCCCCTCCCCCCGCTTAATCCTCTGCTGACGATTAATTTTCCGCAAAAAAATCGCCACCTCTGGACTCAGCGCCACCCTTGTTTTTAACACCTTGGACATGACATCCGCAAACCCCTGCCAAAATCCCCTGAGCTTCGGACATGTCCAAAACATGTGGACATCGTTCGCCCGATGAACAACCTTAAATTGTATCAGGCTGAGCCTGGCACATGTTGTGGACGCATTGACTCTACTTAACTTGTCCGCCCACAGGCCATCCTCTATCTCACCTCCCAGCTCCTCCTCCCACTTATGCTTCAGCTCCTTGGTCTGCATCTCCTCCGATCCCATAAGCTCCTTATAGATGTCCGAGGCGTTCCCCTCCCATACCCACCCTCTGGAAATTACCCGTCCTGAATCCCCCACGGTGGGAGTGGGAAGGTTGGCTTTTCCTCCAACGCCCTCGTACTCGGAAAGCTCCCCTCTATGAACACAATCCCCCATCCTCTCAATCCCCGCTCTCCACCATAACCAGAACCCCCCCATCCATACTCCCCGGGGAAAACTGGTGATTATCACAAATTGGGGCCCAGACCGATGCTCCCACTGCTCCCACATGCTGCCTCCACTGACCCCAAACTCTCAGGTCCGCCACCACCACAGGGCTGGTGGAGTATTATGCCGGCGTAAGCGGCAGAGGCGCAGTTACCAGCGTCCCCAGACTAGTGTCCATAAACACCCATGCCAACACCCCCCCCCCCCCCCCCACCCCTACCCACTTCCTGACCATGGCTGTGTTAGCCACCCAGTAATAGGTAATAGTTGCTAAAATTTGGCAGCGCCCCGACTCCGCTCAAGCATTACCTCCCTTACCCGCAGGGTCTTGCCCGCCCAGACGAAGCCCATGATCACTCTGTTGACCCGCTTAAAAAAGGACCGCAGAATAAAGGTGGGGAGACTCTGAAATACAAAATAGGAATCTCGGGAGGACCGTCATTTTCATCGTTTGCACCCTCCTGGTCAGTGACAACGGAAGCGCATCCCATCTCCGAAAATCATCCTTCATTTGGTCTACTAGCCTGGACAGATTCAATTTATGCAGCCGGTCCCATTCCCGTGCCACTTGAATGCCCAGGTACCTAAAACGTCCCCCTACTAACCTAAACGGTAGCTCTCCCAGCGTGGCTAATCCACCTACCCTGCACATCTCCGGGTTGTGGGGGTGAGACCCAACAAAAACATGTGGAGAATGTGCAAACTCCACACGGACAGTGAACCCGGGGTCGGGATCGAACCCGGGTCGTCAGCGCCATGAGGCAGCAGTGCTAACCACTCCACCAATGTGCCGCCCCAGTCTGTAGGTTTTAGATAGCTATTTTTGTTTCTAATTTCCATCTCTCTTGCTGGGGTAAATCCTCATCCAGTCTCTCCTCCCAGGATAGAGAACCTCTAGTCTCTCCCCCAAGGGCAGTGATTTCCCCAGGTCTTAGAGACTAAGGGATTATGTTTGTGATGCATTTCAAGATCAATCAGTACACACTTAGACACAAGAGGTGATTAACATTGCTACGTTTCTGTATTGCTGTCGCCGTCGAACTAATGGGAAAACATAGATCCTGCGATCTCACAATGCACTGTCTTTCAAAATACGGCACGTCAGACAAAATATATACAATATGTAACATTCTCTACCCTGGAAAGAGAGACTGGAAGATTTCTACCCTGGGAACAACACTTCATATTGACGGATCATGTTATGAAAATAATCTTTATTGTCACAAGTAGGCTTACATTGCAATGAAGTTACTGTGAAAAGTCCCTAGTCGCCACATTCCGGCGAGAATTCAGAATGCCCAAATTACCTAACATCACGTCTTTCGGGACTAGTGGGAGGAAACCGGAGCACCCAAAGGAAACCCACGCAGAACGGGGAGAATGTGCAGACACCGCACAGACAGTGACCCAGCCGGGAATCGAACCTGGGATCCTGGCGCTGTGAAACCACAGTGCTAATCATTGTACTGCCGCACAGCCCCCTGCAGAAATGTCGAGGACCCAGTCGGTATATGACCTGGTCCTGTATGTTCTGACTTTATCTGTTTATTTTGTTTTGGAGTTGCTTGATTCTGGGCTGGTATTTATGCCACCTGGTTTATATTGAACAGGGCATTGAGCTACAAGAGAGAGATCTAACAGCAGGTATCATAATTACTGATCAACAAAACTGTGTTTTGCTGCATTAATATTCTCTCCTGATTCAATCAGATTTCAGCATTATAAAGTAACTCAGAGCCGGAGGCTTGATTGGTGGCTTGCACTGGACTAGTAACACAGCCATGTTTCCTGTGCCAGACTGACATATGTTTGTGACAAGGCGTATTGGCCAGCTTATTGTGCCCAGCTTTCAGGATGCAAAAGCCGATTTCCCTAATTGCCTTGCAATTTAAGTTTACAGGATTTGAAATAAAATTTAAGCCAAGCTTCTCCTCGCCAAAAGTCACACCATCCCATGACTGGAAAAGCAACAAATTTGTCCAGCCCTCCAAATTGTAACAACCATTAACACTTAAAAAGAAAAAAAAGAACCAAGGACACTGGAAAACTGAGCAAGTCTGCCAGCATTTATCAGGTGAAACAAAGTCAGCATTTCCAGTCCACAGACTGAGAGAAGAAATGTCCCAGAGGATAACAAGGAATTGCATGTCAAGATTTAAAATTTTAAGGCTTCTATTAAAATACAAAATAAAAGCAACATTGACTGACTGAGCACTATTCCAAGAGACAGCATCTACTCTGAACGACAGAAAATCATTGAATTATAGAATTTGCAGTGCAGAAGAAGCCCATTCGGCCCATCGAGTCTGCACCAGCCCTTGGAAGAAGCACCCTACTTCAGACCACACTTCCATCCTATCCCCTGTAACCCAGTAACCCCACCTAACCTTTTTTGGACACCAAGAGGCAATTTTGCATGGCCAATCCACCTAACCTGCACATATTTGGACTATGGGAGGAAACCAGAGCACCCAGAGGAAACCCACACAGACACAAGGAGAACGTGCAAACTCCACACAGACAGTCACCTGAGGCTGGAATTGAACTTGGGTCCCTGGAGCTGTGTCACCCATTTAACTTTTAAAACACCTGCAAATCTCCCTCCGCAGTTATACTTTCCCGTGTCCCTTTCATAGACAGTTCAATCTTCAGAACCCAGTCCAAGGTGATTCTGAGCTCCCTTTAGTTTGTGAGACAGGTAATTTCTAATCCTCAAATTTCCTTTTGTGGTGCGAGATCCCTCCCTCCAACCAAAGTTAGGTGAATTTTCCAGCTTCGTTTAAACCTTCATAACCCTAGTCTGTTCAACATGAGCATGATCTCCTACCCACATTCTTACATGGTAAACCATAGAGGCTTGCTGCCTCTGTCTCCCAGCACTTTCTCTCCCTCCACTGGGATTCTTGTGGACTCTAATGGCTTCCCCAAAGACCTGTGTTTGTTTTTCATAAAAAAATTACGTACTTGAAAGAATTTAAATATATTGAACGGGATTTCATCAATGAAAGTATTTGTAGATACAGTGAAGTCTGTGACAGATGCCTAGAATGTTTGGCATTCATCATGGCCCCTGAGATCTGCCCATGGTGGACACCGGGTGAATTGACATGGAGGGTGGAAAGGCAAATCTTTGTGTAGTTTTGGTCATGAGGTGGCACTAAATTGGAATAGGGTTGATACGGGGCCATGGGTATTAATGGTTGTTCATGAGTGTCATAATGTGTGTGAGGCGTCATGGGGTTATTGGAGGGCGAAAGGTTGGCATGGAAGGTATGTGGGGTCATGGAGTACATGAGGCGGGATAAGTTGGCATGGATGGCGCATAGGGAATGTGTCGGGTCTGAGGGGTGAGTGCTCGAGGACTTCATTATTTTGATCATAACTAAAATAAAGTCCTCGAACACTGAGATGTGCCTTTTAAACAATATGCCTCAGCTCTTAGAAATGTGGCTGTCCTTGCAATGTTTCCCAGGAGGCAGACCGGATTCCAGTTAGAACGTATCTCCAACAGCACGCCCCCACGCCACGAGGGACAAAAATCCAACCATTCAGGGAAGTTTCTCTTGAGTCTGGAAATTTCCCAACTCTATGCACCCAACTTGGAGATGAGAATTCTGGCCCAACAGTCTATCAATGGTCAGCACAAATACTTTTCACTGTTTACAGGTGTGAACACCTTGCAGATTCTTATCAGTAAGATAACCTGGGCCTCCCTTTAATCTTTAGCAGTCAAACCAGTCCGGCCTGTTGCCAGCAGAACTCAGAAAAGGTCACACAACCCTCTTCATTTCTCCTTTTTTACCCTAAATTGAAGGGTTAAATTATCCGGTCCCCCAGGCATGTGTTTCTTGGCAGTGCACCATTCTCTGGGTGCTCTGGTTTCCTCCCTGGCTGGGGATTATATCTTCTCATTGTTTGTCAATGAGTTTTCCCCATTGAAGCCACCCAATGCCACTGGGAAACCAATGGACCGGTGTGCACCGTGGGCGAGAACATCGAACCCCAAAGGCTGGAGAATTCTGACCATAATCTTCTGAAATGTTGGGCTGTATTCTCCGATTTTGCAGCTATGTCCGGAGTAAGCAAAGTCATTGGCGCCCCCATACCGATGCTCCACATGGTGGGGGGCTGGACACCGCGCCATGTAAAGCCCCCAGCTTCACCTTCAGATACGGACACAAAGTGGCAAGGTCAATGGCCGCACATGCGCAAGGCGGCAGCGTACGGACCCAACCGGCCAGATAGTGCCCCCCCCTCCCCCGTAACTCCCCTCGCCACCCCTGGCTCACCCCCACCAGTCCCCCCAGCCTCCGACAAAGCCCCCCCCCTGCCAGTGGAAAGGCACCCTCCCCCCCACCCCCACCGTTCTCCACCCCAGGACTGTGGCGGCTGGAGACACAATCCGCAGCCGCCGCGCGAGGTCCCCGATAATTTTGAGCATGGCGACCGCGCTGTCGGGAAGTCAGCCCATCCAGGGCAGAGCATCAGGGAGGGCCTCATTTCAGTGCGGACAATCAGAGAATCACGCCCATTGTAATTGTAACCAATTCAACTGCTGCTCTTCGAGTACCTGTCAAATTGTCCTGGCTACTATTTCACATTGCCACAGTTCACCAGGTTTTTATCCTGCATTTTATATATGGGTGGCACGTTAGCACAGTGGTTAGCACTATTGTTTCACGGCACTAGGGACCTGGGTTTGATTCCTGGCTTGGGCCACTGTCTGTGCGGAGTCTGCACGTTCTTCCCTGTGTCAGCATGGGTTTCCTCCGGATGCTCCGGTTTCCACCCACAGTCCCGAAAAGCATGCTTGTTAGGTGAATTGGACATTCTGAATTCTCCGTCAGTGTACCTGAACAGGTGCCGGAATGTGGCAATTAGGGGATTTTCACAGTAACTTTATTGCAGTGTTCAGACTGCTGGTGACACCAATAAAGATTATTATTATTTTGCATCCAGATTTTATAGTCTTCCAATTATTTTAGCAAGCTCTGCGGGAGCAGGAAGGGGAGTAAGATGATTCGACGCAGAGAATACGCTTGGACAGCTGTTAGTGTCAATTCATCTCCAACCTGTGGGAATTGCAGTGATTTGTTGTGTCAGTATTGGCTGCCTCTGCTCTCCAACCACTCCCCCCCCCCCCCCCCCTCCCCACCCCAACCTTCTCCCTTCTTTGAGATTAAATTCCTCATCTCCTCTTGTTGCTTAATTAGGCAGCCCAGCCAAGAGCGAATGGAACTCACTCAACCAAAATAAATGAGTTGGCGTGACTGGCACCTCTGGGATGTCAAAGTCACAACCTTCTGATGGTGGGGGGGGAGGGGGGGGGGGGGGGGGGGGGGGGGAGTCGAGCCTTTCCACAGCCTGAGTCGTGAAACCATTGGGGACATGTCAATCCCCTCCAACCCTTAACTGTCTGCAGGGGAAACACAGACAGAGGCCCAAATTAAATTAAATATTAATACAATTCAATATTAATGATGGAGCAGCTTAAATTGAGACCAATCTGATGCACAAGAAACAAAGGTTAGTCAGAGCCTGTCATTCGCAAGTCTGATTTTCCTATTGAATCTACAGAACAATGTGAGAGAGAAAGAAAGAGACATAGGCTCCTTAACCTCACATTGCTCCAACAACATTTAACTTCACAAACTGAAGAATATTTCTGCACTTGTGTGCCTGGAAGGCCAGAGTAGCAGGCAGAGGGGAATGGGAGGTTAACAGGTATTTTGTATTCATACCTCTTATCCACATTCTCCTCATTTCTTTGCGATCGCTTTTGATAATTTCCTTCTGCACACCATCATATCCTTCTGAACGAGGAGGATTGTTTGGCCCTCTTTGCTCTGAATCACCCTACACTCCCTACTGCTGTATCGAGTGCTTATCCTAAATGATTCCTTGGCTCACACCACTAACACTCTGCACATTCCAAGTGTTGCACACTCCCCCTGTGAACAACCACTTTCTGATATCAGTACAAAGGATTCCTGCTACTAGCTTGTCCTACTCCTGCGGTTTAATGGACAGCCCCCTTTACAGATAGACTCACCGTGGCTCTCCAGTAACACTCAAACTGTTGATCGGACCCTTGTCTGGCTTTGCACTGCCTCCTGTGTATGAACATTTCTGTCGTCTCAAGGACTTGACAAAGGACTCAAGGGCATTGAGTATAAGAATTGGCAAGTCACGTTGCAGCTGTATAGAACCATAGTTAGGCCACACTTGGAGTAGAGTGTTCAATTCTGGTTGCCACACTACCAGGAGGTGTGGAGGCTTTAGAACGGGTATGGAGGCCATTAGCTATGAGGAAAGGTTGAATAAACTCAGTTTGTCCTCACTAGAACAACGGAGGTTGAGGGTCGACCTGATAGAGGTCTACAAAATTATGAGGGGCATAGACAGAGTGGATAGTCAGAGGCTTTTTCCCAGAGTAGAGGGGTCAATTACCAGGGAGCATAGGTTTAAGATGTGAGGGGCAAGTTTTAGAGGAGACGTACGAGGCAAGTTTTTTTACATAGAGGGTAGTGGGTGCCTGGAACTCGCTGCCGGTGGAAGCAAGACGATAGTGATGTTTAAGGGGCACCTTGACAAATACATAAATAATATGGGAATAGAGGAATACGGACCCAGGAAGTGTGGAACATTTTAGTTTGGATGGGCAGCATGGTCGGCGCAGGCTTGGAGGGCCGAAGGGTCTGTTCCTGTGCTGTACTTTTCTTTGTTCTTTATTCTTTGTATAACTGTTATGGAATATCCAGCACATATTAAATGTATTTAATCTTATTTATGGGATCATGGATAGTGAAGAAGCCTGATTTCAATCTTGAGATGAAGGAAGGTAATTCATACAGCCCACCCACTGACTAAGGTATCCCCTCACTGACATCCTCCTACATCTCCCCACAAAGTTTCAGACATCACGGGCGTGATTCTCCGTCAGCCAACGGCGCAATCGGGAATTGCAATTGGGCGGAGAATCCATTTTGGATGCCAAAATCGTGGATGGCACAGGCTTCACGTCAAATCACAATTCTCTGGTGCCTCATCAGCGGTGTCAATGCATTCCAGAACGCATGTACAGTAAGCGCTATTGGCATATATTAGCGGGGCTGAACCGGTATTCTCCAGGGCCTCTGCGATTCTCCACCTCCACTGGGGGACTTCCCGGCGGCAAGGTCCACTTGCGCTTTTAAAATTTGTGAAACAGGCTGCTGAGGGAGAGAGTGGGTTTGGAAAGTGTCCAGCATCGCCATTGCTTGCTGACAGTTGTGTCACTGGCCGGGGGTCGTCTGTCAGGACCGGGTTTGGCGGGGGAGGGGGGGGGGGGTGCGGGAGAGGAGTAGTAGGTTTGGGTGGCCAGGAGGTGGCCTGTGGGGTCGGGGTGGTTGGGCATGGAACACCATCGCCGCAGCCTGCAAGGCAGTCATGCAGCTGCGCACACCGCTTGGTGTGGGCTTGGGGTCCTAGGCTTGTTCCTCCCAGGTCACTCACCTAGGTGTCAACTGGTGATAGCCAACCCATCATCCATATGGGCGCGCTCCAACACAACCAGTGCCATCTTGTTGGCTGGGATAGTTTGTGTGGGGAGTGATGTTTGTATCTGCGACTGCAGCTTGTCAGCCTCCTGAGTGTCAATTGCGAATTTAGCGAACCCTGCAACGTTTCTTATTGGAAACAATTGTGTTCCACATGACACCGGTGCTAGCCCCTCAACAGTTGCTGAATCAGTCCAGGTACAGTGCCAGTTTTGCTGTCATGGAAGTCCATGAATCCTGTCCTGGTGTCAACACTTAAGTCTCAGGAACGGAGAATCCTGCCTCACACGTTTGGTCTCTGTGGTGCCTTAACCAATCTCCCTCATATGAATCGGATTTCATTTTGAGATTGAGGAAAAACTGCACTCTTTTATTGTTCGATGGGAGTGTCTTCCACCAGGGTGGTTGTAGAGTTTCTACTTTTTCTGTTCCTTGTCTCCATCTATGTCTAAATATTATGTTCTAGGTTCCATTGAATGGATTCCACTAAGCTCCCACTGACGGGCTTTCTTCCTGCAACTGCAGGGAATTCCCACCACACCAAGAGCATCTGAAGATGGCAATTGGTGCGCTTTTTCCTGGGTTTTGCTTCATTGCACTTTTTTATTATCCAACATATTAAATGGCTTCACTCATTCTTTCTGCGGGACACCACTTATCCCATGAGCAACTGTCGTGTTTTGCATCATAAACTCAGTCTGTTGCACCATATGTACTGCCTTTGTGGGAGTTAAGTCTTCCCATATTTGCAAAACAGCTGATAGCATTTAGTCCAAGACCCCAACCACTATACAACCACGTATTGATTCATCTCTGAGAATCCTGTCATTGCAATTCTCCGTGAGTGTGTACAGATCATTTGTAAATTAGTCCATGAATTCGCAAGGATTTTTCCTCCTCTTATTAAACTTTGTTTATTTAATAATCACATTTTTCCAAACACTGAAGTATGAATTAAATGCCTGGAGGACTTCCTCACATGAGTTTGAAGTCTCGTGGATGCACGGTCTCACAATAAAATCTGCCATTGTCCCTCCTGCATAGTGTAAAGTAGTGATCATTCTGGTCTTTATGCAAATCTGAAACTGTTCTCTATCTGGATAATCTCTTCTTCTAATTGTCCCAAAGTTGAACCTGCAATGTTTTGGAATGATTCTGAGAGTTGCAGTGTGGATTGCATGTTTACTCTAAGCTCTGGCTCTATTGCTGCTTCAGTAGTTTGTCTTGTAAATTGTGATCTGTATTCACTGCTGACTGGACGCCTAAATCTGTGTGTCTGTTTGCGCCACTAGCACCTGCTTACATAGAATTACACAGAACATACAGTGCAGAAGGAGACTGCTTTTTTCTTCTTTTTTCAAGAGTTTGTCGATCTTTCAGATCTATAATCTTCTCTTGGAATTTTTCTGGGTCTTCAAGCAATGTTCTTTGTCACCATGTTTCATATGGTGCGCATAAACAGTCAACAGAAACCATCAATTGTCACCATGTTTCGTCTTGAGTTTGGGGTCTGGTTGGCATTTCTTTCGGGTTTGCCAGTTACCCTATGAATGCTCCCATAGACTGTTATTCATATAAACCATTCTTTTCTGTTTACAAACCTCTGTACATCTCAGTACCCTACGCACGTTTGTACTTCTGCTTCCCACCAGATCTGTCTCTAAGCCATGTGACTTTGCATCATTGTTACATCAGTATCAGATGCTCTGATGTTAATTGTGCACTCTAACCCTCTCTGCCTCCCCGAAAATATCTCGGCTCTATAGCCACAGTGCCAGCTATGCTTTTCCCAAAGGGATACAATCATCTCTTATTCTCTTTCTGACTATTTCCTCTGAAAATTATCCCCATAATTACTGATTGTAACTTAATTTCACAGAATGGTGATCACACAATATAATCAACAGGATGCTAAATTCACATTATTTAACTGCGGAGGCATGTTTCATGGAGGATCAGGAAACTCAATATGAGCAACCAGCACTGAAGATAATTAATGATCATCAAAACTGTAGCAAAGATGACAAATATGTGGTGGAAAAACTTTCAAATCTTGAAGTCACACATTTTTCTCGTGTTAAAATGGCATCTCCACCTCTTAAACAATTCTTACTAACAGTATATTCCATTGGTAAAAGCCAATTAACCTTTAAAACCAGAATATTAATTAGTATTCAAAAGACACGCAACAGGGCAATCAGTATTCCAAGAGGTCAACATCTTTTGGCCTGTGAACTGAGGAAAAATTACCACCACTAATGATCATTTCCTTGTTTGACTTTATGGGGGTCTGAGATGTGTCAGCACAAACCGATCAGAGACCTGTCCCCAGGGCCATTCACCAGGGAGAGCAATTGACCATGACGGGAGACGCCCAAACAATCTGGGGCAGCTGCTTGGAAAAGCAGACATTGGTAATAAATGCTGCCTTTGCCAGTGATGCCCATATGAATGTATACATATTTAAAGGATTTATTTGTTCATTTCTTCAGTGTAAATGATTAAGGGTATTTGGCACTTAGTTATTCATTTACTATAGGTTCATCGTTTGCTATATTGGCATCGGGAGGCACCGTCTTGTGTAAGGCAGTGATCCAGACAGAACAGATGGCAAAATATGGACTGATTAGTCAAAACTTCTCAGTCAAATATGCAGTGTAAAGGAGACTCACTGTTCCTCACTCACTGTATGTAACTAAGTGGGACATGAAACCTTGGCACTTCCCTGCATTACTCTCTCTGTAATTGGAGGTTATTCAATGTGCAGCACTTCGCATCCAGCTTCTGCTCTTAAGATCGGAAAGACAAAGAGATTATCGGTGGATAGATGTGATCCTCCACAATCAGGGCTGTGAGAAGCATTGCACATTAAAGGACCTAATTATTCAACACCCGTGGAGTGAATATTGATTTATTTTTGGCCTCCTCTTGTCTAAGGGGAGCAAGCAAAAAAAAATCCTTAAATGATGCCTTGTTATTATTCAGCCCCCTTCTCAAACACACAGAGACATTTCAGCTGGTCGAGTTACGGATGGATAGAAACACAATAACACAAGAAATAGGAGCAGGCTCCGAAAACAGGAGTGTGAATTATTGAGCAATTATAGAGACCCATTAATCTGATTTCAAAAAAAAACTCGAAAAAAATATGAACACTGACAGCAAGATCCAAGAAATACAGTATTGATTTTCCCATGCATGCGTTCTGAGTTAGGTGTCAAAGGGGTGGTTTTTGAAGTACATCAGCATCAGACACAGAGAGGGAACTGATTCAAGTGACAGGTGGGAGGATTTCAAGTCATTTTCCAGCTTGGTAAGTCAGACAAGCTAGGAGAAGGAAAGGAGAGAGAGAAAAAGAATAGAAGTAAATCAAATAATAATAATCTTTATTTGTGTCACAGGTAGGCGGACATTAACACTGCAATGAAGTTACTGTGAAAATTCCCTCGTTGCCACACTCCGGCACCTCTTCAGGAACACTGAGGGAGAATTCAAAATGTCCAATTTACGTAACAAGCATGCCTTTCGGGACTTGTGGCAGCAAGGTACCATGGTGGTTAGCATAAATGCTTCACAGCTCCAGGGTCCCAGGTTCGATTCCCGGCTGGGTCACTGTCTGTGCGGAGTCTACACATCCTCCCCGTGTGTGCGTGGGTTTCCTCCGGGTGCTCCGGTTTCCTCCCACAGTCCAAAGATGTGCGGGTTAGGTGGATTGGCCATGCTAAATTGCCCGTAGTGTCCTAAGAAGTAAGGTTAAGGGTGGGGTTGTTGGGTTACGGGTATAGGGTGGATACGTGGGTTTGAGTAGGGTGATCATTGCTCGGCACAACATCGAGGGCCGAAGGGCCTGTTCTGTGCTGTACTGTTCTATGTTCTATGTTCTAAACTGGAGCACCCAGAGGAAACCCACGCAGACACGGGGAGAACGCGCAGAACCCACACAGACAGTGACCCAAGCCGGGAATAAAGCTCGGGTTCCTGGTGCTGTGATGCAACAGTGCTAAATACTGCGCTACCGTGCCGCCTTTATGAATTACAAACTGGAGCTATTAAGCTGACAACAGTTGAATCTCAAAAGCAAGTTCAGGAGATTTTCTGAGTAATTCTAAACTTGGTCGACCAGTCAACGTCAAGCACAAACAGTATTAATTAGGTGTGTTTAAAAATAAGATTAATTTTAAGAACTAAAAGTCTGAGTCATGTATTTAATGCAAGGGTGGTGAATTGAAAAATAAATTGGTTGGTTTTAGCTCTGACAGTATAAAGGAACAATTGGCAGCCGTGACTCCGTGGGTAGCACTCCTGCCTCTTTGTCGGGCAGAAAACTGAGGGAGTGTTGCACTGTAGGAAGTGCTGTCTCTCAAGTGAAATGTTAAAACCCTACCTGTACACCCGCCCTTCACTGGATGGATGCAAAATATCCTAAGATGCTATGGGAAACAATCCTCTCGAGCCAAGGAGGCAAGAGAGGAAATTGGTAAGGCCTTGACAGAAATCTTCGGATCTTCACTGTCTTCAGGTGATGTCCCGGAGGACTGGAGAATAGCCAATGCTGTTCCTTTATTTAAGAAGGGTAGCAAGGATAATCCCGGGAACTATCCAGGTGAGCCTTACGTCAGTGGTAGAGAAATTACTGGAGAGAATTCTTTGAGACAGGATCTACTCCCATTTGGAAGCAAGGGGTCGTATTAGCGAGAGGCAGCACGGTTTTGTGAAGGGGAGGTTGTTTCTCACTAACTTTATAGAGTTAGGCTACAGCAGGATATAGATCATTTGGAGACTTGGGCGGAGAGATGGCAGATGGAGTTTAATTCGGACAAATGTGAGGTGATGCATTTTGGAAGGTCTAATACAGGTAGGGAATATACAGTGAATGGTAGAACCCTCAAGAGTATTGACAGTCAGACAGATCTTGGTGTACAGGTCCACAGGTCACTGAAAGGGGCAACGCAGTTGGAGAAGGTAGTCAAGAAGGCATACGGCATGCTTGCCTTCATTGGCCGGGGCATTGAATATAAAAATTGGCAAGTCACGTTGCAGCTGTATAGAACCTTAGTTAGGCCACACTTGGAGTATAGTGTTCAATTCTAGTCGCCACACTACCAGAAGGATGTGGAGGCCTTAGAGAGGGTGCAGAAGAGATATATGAGGGGCAACCTGATAGAGGTCTACAAAATTATGAGGGGCATAGACAGAGTGGATAGTCAGAGGCTTTTTCCCAGGGTAGAGGGGTCAATTACTAGGGGACATAAGTTTAAGGTGTGAGGGGCAAAGTTTAGAGGAGATGTACGTGTAGTGGGTGCCTGGGACTCGCTGCCGGAAGTAGGGACGATAGTGGCGTTTAAGGGGCATCTTGATAAATACATGAATAGGATGGGAATAGAGGGATATGGACCCCAGAAGTGTAGAAGATTTTAGTTTAGACGGGCAGCATGGTCGGCGCAGACGTGGAGGGCCAAAGGGCCTGTTCCTGTGCTGTACTTTTCTTTGTTCTTTGTTCAATGTTTATTCATTAACCAACATTACTAAAACTTAAAGGGCGCGATTCTCCCCCCCCCCCCCCCAAAATGGTGTGTCGCGTTTTGCGAAATGCCACTCGGAGAATCGCGTCCCGCGATTCTCCGGCCCGCGTGGGCCGAGCGGCCTGCCGTTCCCGACCTGTTCACGCCGGCGGCAACCACACCTGGTCGCTGCCGGCGTGAACAGCGCGCCAAAGGTGAGTTTGGGGCTTGTGGGGGGGCGGAGAGGGGATTGAGCACCACGGCCGTGTTCGGGAGGGGACTGACCCATGATCGGTGCCCACCAATCGTCAGGCTGGCGTCTCCAAGAGACGCACTCTTTCCCTTCCGCCGCCCCGCAAGATCAAACTGCCACGTCTTGCGGGGCAGCGTAGGGGAAGACGACAACTGCGCATGCGCGGCTGACGTCATTAGGCGCTGCCGGCCGCGTCATTCACGGCGTGCCGGGCCTTGACGCTGGCGTTAAGGCCCGGCAGCCGAGTTCCCCACAACGCCGCTTCTAGCCCCCCCCCCCCCCCCCCCCGGGGGGGGGGGGGGGGGGGGGGGCGGAGAATAGGGGGCGAGGTGCGGCCTCCAACGCCGTTGTGAAACACTCAGGGTTTCACGACGGCGTCGGCCGTTGCAGTGAATTCCGCCCATAGTGTCTGATCATTGTTGTCGGGAACTTGATCTGCATCTTTAGCTGCCATGTCTCCCGACAACAGTGGCGTACTTCAAAATAATTGCTTGGCTGTGAAGCTCGTTGGAAGAATCCTGAGATCATGAACGATTCTGTAGAGGTACATGTCTTTTATTATGGAGTTGAAGGAGGCCATTTGGCTCATTGTTTCACCAACAACTCTCCAAACACACATTATCACTTACTGCCATTCTCCTGCCTTTTCCCCTTACCCCTGCACATTGTTTCCATTCAAATAATCATCTAATGCCCTCTTGAATGTGACGATTGAACCGGCCTCCACCACACTTCCGGTCAATGCATTCCAGATCTCCAACCACTCGCTGTGAGAGAAGGATTTTCTCACATCAAGTTTGTTTCTTTTGCAAATCACTAAATCTGTGGCCTTCTTGTTCTTGATCCTTTTACAAGGGCAAACAGTTTCTCCCTATCTGCTGTCTCCAGCCTCATGGTTTTAAACATCTCTGTCAAATCTCCTCTTAGCCTTCTTCTCTCCAAGGAAAACAGTACCAATCTCGCCAAAGAACTGAAGTTTCTTATCCCTGGAATGATTCTCATAAACGTCTTCTGCAATCTCTTTAGGGCAGCACAGTAGCACAGTGGATAGCATTGTGGCTTCACAGCGCCAGGGTCCCAGGTTCGATTCCCCGCTGAGTCACTGTCTGTGCGGAGTCTGCATGTTCTCCCCGTGTCTGCGTGGGTTTCCTCCGGGTGCTCCGGTTTCCTCCCACAGTCCAAAGGTGAGCAGGTTAGGAGGATTGGCCATGCTAAATTGCCCTTAGTGTCCACAAAGTTTAGGAGGGGTATTGGGTTATGGGGATAGGGTGGAAGTGAGGGCTTAAGTGGGTCGGTGCAGACTCAATGGGCTGAATGGCTTCCTTCTGTACTGTATTTTCTATATCTATGTCTCTCCAATGGGTAGACATCCTTCCTATAGTGTGGCACCCAGTACTGTACACAATAATCTAGCTGAGGTCTAACTAGTGTCTTGTATATGTTGAGTATAACCCCCTTGCTCTTCTACTCTGTGCCCCTTTTAATTGGGGCTGGTTTAACACAGTGGGCTAAACAGCTGGCTTGTAATGCAGAACATGGGTTTAATTCCCCTACCGGCCTTCCCGAACAGGTGCCAGGATGTGGCGACTGGGGGCTTTTCACAGTAACTTCATTGAAGCCTGCTTGTGACAATAAGTGATTATTATTATTAATAATGCCCAGAATACGATGTGCTTCATTAACTGCTTTCTCCACTGGTCTTGCCACCTTCAGTGATCTATGTACATACACATCCAGGTCCCTCTGCGCCTGAACATGAACAGTCAGAAGATCTCGTCCATTGTCTCTCCATGTTCTTCCTACTAAAATACACCACTTTATTTCTCCCCATTGAACTTCATCTGTCATCGATGTGCCCACTCCACCAATATTTCTTTTTTAAAATAAATTTAGAGTACCCAACTCATTTTTGCCAATTAAGGGGCAATTTAGCATGGCCAACCCTGCAGATCTTTGGGTTGTGGGGTCTGTTATCGAATCTGGGGCCTCGGCGATATGAGGGAGCAATGCTAACCACTGCGCCACCGTGCTGCCCTCACCATCAACATTTCCATGTCCTTTTGAAGTTCTACACTGTCCTCCACAAAGTTTACAATACTGACAAGTCTTTTTGACATCCACATTGCACCATTGAATTCTGCTCTCCCCCAGTTAATTATTTTTACTCTGGATTGCCTATTTACCTTTTGTATCATCATCCTAAACGTTACAACACTAATATCACTGTTTCCTAAATGTTTCCCACTGACACTTGATCTACTTGCCCATTAATTTCCAAGAACCATGTCCAACAGTGCATTCTTTCCTGTTGGACTGAACCCAATCTCGGAAGATTTGTCTCTCTCCGCCTTTTACACTATCACTGCCCCAGTCTACATTTGGGTCATTAAAGTCCCCCATTAAAATTATACTGTAATGTTTCGCCTGTTGTGGGACTGACCTTTATGATTCAATGAATCCCATCACGCAAATTATTGAATTTCTCATACAGTCAGCGAAATATCTAAACATTTTCATATTTTTCTTGGAGAATTTTCATTCTTGTGAATGCAGAAGGGGATTGGAAAAAGCACATGTGAAAAAACAAAACACATTGGCTCTGGGGAAAGTCAGACAGTTGGGACACGTGTGTTCAACTGAGTCACTTTTCCTCATTATGGCCGATGTCAGCCTTTGCAGCTCAAAGCAGATGGAGCAATTGTTCCCAACCTGTGGTCCACGAGGATGCTGCAAGTGGTCTGTGTGTCCATTGAAAGAAAAATGATCTGTGCAAAAAATCATGTCCGTGGAGAAAAAATAATGGGGACCTCGTGTGTAGGATACTAACTCTTGTTGAACTATTTTCACTATTGTATTAATCCCTGCCACTTTCAATGATACACACAGCACTGCAATGCAGAGCCCTGGCCAATGGGAGGGAGCCCATAAAGAGATGACTGTTGTGGTGATAACACCACGGGAACATTAACCAGAGCCTGGGCGGGTAACCAAAAGGAACAGAGGCCACCAGGCCAGATTGCCACCAGCAGCAGCCAGCCAGAAACACATGCGATCATAGAATCCCTACAATGCAGGAGGCCATTCGGCCTATCGAGTCTGCACTGACCATTTGAAACACCACCCTACACAGACCTCTCCCTTGTAACCCCACCTAACCTTTGGACACTTAGGGGCAATTTAGCATGGCCAATCCACCTGACCTGCACATCTTTGGACTATGGGGGGAAATCACGAGCACCCGGAGGAAACCCATGCAGGCATGGAAAGTGAAAACTCTACACAGGAATTGAACCCAGGTCCCTGGAGCTGTGAGGCAGCAGTGCTAACCACTGTGCCACCCTGCCGCCAGACCACCTGATGCCCGGCCACCTGCGTGTGAGTCGTGAGGTAAGCAGAGCAGCAGTCAAGGGACCAGGCTAGCAACAGAATCGAGTCTCAGGGAATCATGGAGCTGTGGCCAGTGAGAGTGGCGCGACGTGACCAGATCTAGAGGCCAGCCAGACAGGGCTGCGAGTGAGGGGGCTGGGCAGCAACCAACATCTTCTTTCTTCTTGACCGCATGAGAGCCAGACAGCCTGAGGGAACTGTCTTGTGATGGTGCTTTAAAGCTGGATTTCTCTCAGAACTACCTGACTGACTTTTGGCTTCAATACCCAGAACTACCCCACAAGGCAGTAAAGTTTCTGATGTCTTTTCCGACAACCTACCTTTGTGGAACTGGATTTTCAGGCCTTGTTGCATTGAAGACCAAATATCAATAATCTTAACATTGAACCAGATCTCCGATTGAGACGTCATCCCTGAAATTTGGCATCCTGCATTTGAAGTCTACGAAACAACAGCAGCCTTATCGTTAAGTGGTAAGCGTCATCTTTCCACTGATAGGCCTATTTCAGGTGAATGTGCTGTGACGATTGCAATGTATTTGGCAATAGTTGTGTTTTTAATACCCCTCGATATAGAACATAGAACAGTACAGCACAGAACAGGCCCTTCAGCCCTCAATGTTGTGCCGAGCAATGATCACCCTACTCAAACCCACGTATCCACCCTATACCCGTAACCCAACAACACCCCCCTTAACCTTACTTTTTAGTACACTACGGGCAATTTAGCATGGCCAATCCACCTAACCCGCACATCTTTGGACTATGTTACAAAAGTTCAACCCCTGTCTACCAAAGGCTATGTAAAAAATAATGTTCATAACAATTTGCGAGCTCAGTGGTCCACAAAAGATTTTGATAGTGATAGTGATCCTCATTAAGGAAAAGGTTGGGAACTACTGAGACAGAGGAAGAAATGAGAGTGAAGACTGCTCTCTCCATGCAGAGATCTCAGGTAGGTTTGCCTCATGGCACTCTGGCCAGTTCTAACTTGGAAAGGTACATTCTCCCTTTTTGTTCTTTGTAGTTGGCATTTTTAGTTGAATCAAATTGGCGACACCTACCCAGTCTGGAGCTGTGCAGTAGGTAGCAGTGATGGGGATCCTGGGCTGCTCCAGCTTAGCTGACCTTAGCATGCTAATAGGAATGGGGAGAGGAAACTTTCCAGTCTACATTGCATCTCTTAACACCCCTGCAAAATGGAATGCAAGATAATCTCCTGATCAGGATGCAAATTCCATTTGGAAAAGGTATGAAGTAGGTGTTGAATGGCAGCTGGATTCACTGCGGCTTTACACCAGGTCTCTCCCACAGACACACAGGTTGCTGCCACTCAACATAGACTCCTAAATAAAGACTGTTTACTGATGGACAGTAACTGACAACACAGCAGGAGACTCTGCAGTTAGGGGAGGAGGCAAAGAATGTCAGGGTGGAGTGCGAGGGGCAGTTCTCCTCTTATCTTGATCACAACGCTCATATTGTTCCACAAGCCAACCTGCTCTCAACACTTGGTAAACATGACAGACACACACAGAGCCGGTTAGCAGAAAGACAACAGGAGAGAGATAAATATATAGTCACTCATACATCCAATAGGTATTCAGGAGAAACGTCTTTACCCACAGAGTGATGAGAAAGAAAACTCACTACCCCAGGGAGCCGTTGAGGAGAACAGGGGAACATTGATTGGGAAGCAAGGTTCCCTTTGAGACAAAGAGAAAAATCAGTGACGTGAAGAGCATAAACACTGGTATGGATCAGTAAGGCCCAATGCCCAGTTTTTGTGCTGTACATTCATTGCAATAGACCACCTTGAATCTTTCCTGTTAGCAGCAGTTCAAATGGTGCAAACGGACACAGTCCACACAATAAGATGCTGGTGGTTCAGAGGGTGTTGACATCCGAGCGACAGCAAGATAGGCAAAGTAAACACAACTGACTTTAAAAAGTCTCTGAAGGACTTAAATCACATTAAGTGACTCTCCGGAAGGTGCAGTTACTCAGAGCATTGAGCTCCATATCCGTTTTTGCTTTGTCCTGTTTACCTATAATAGCCTCACTATACAAAGACATTGGAATGAGGTCTCTTTGTTTCTCTATAACTACAGTCCTCACCCAAAATAATATAAAAGGGTACAGCTGGAGTGAGTTCCGCAGGCAGTGTGAGATGGTGCTGAATCAGATCTATTACTGGTTTCCTATCAAAACAATCCCATCAATTAGAACATCTGTAATGTATAACTTTGCATTCTCTCAGTTCTGTGCTTGCAAGCAGAATCTGAGATGATGAGTTAAAGAAGGGCAGCTCCGAGGTGCACTGTGCACCGGGAAACCAGCCAAGGGGGTTATTTTGATTTTCTATAATAGTTTCCTTGTGCTGACATGTTCTCCAAAAAAAAAATCAAACACGCACAGCCTGAAAATGCTTCATTTGGCACGAGTGGAACTCTACATACGGGCCTGAAAATGGATGGATACAGATTTGTCCTGGAACAAAGAAAGATGGTGGCTGAGAAGTGCAGAGGAATGTATGGATTAGAAGCAGCAGTAGGCCTCTCGGTCCCTCGATCCTGCTCCACCATTCAATAAGATTGTGGCTGATCTGATTGCAGCCTCCCATCTACCCCCCTGTAGCCTTTCACCCCCTTGCTTATCAAGAATCTGTCAACCTCAGCCTTAAAAATATTAAAAGACTCGGCTTCCACTGCTTTTTGAGACAGGGAATTCCAAACAATCACAACATTCAGACAGAAAAAGTCTCTCCTCATCTTGTTCTTAAATGAGCGACCCCTTATTTTTAAACAGTGAACCCTAGTTCTATATCCTTCCAGAAGGCAGCATGGTGGCAGTGGTTAGCACTGCTGCCTCAGAGTGCCAGGAACCGGGTTCAATTTGGACCTTGGGTGACTGTCTGGGTGGGTTTCTTCCGGGTACTCCAGTTTCCTCACACAGCCCAAAGATGTGACGGTTAGGTGGATCGGCCCTGGTCAATGCGGGGTTACAGAGATAGGGTGGTTGATTGGGCCTAGGTAGAGTGGTCTTTTGGAGGGTTGGCGCAAACCTGATGGGCCGAATGACCTCCTTCTGCACTATGGGGATTCTATGGATTCTGTGGAAGAGCCTCTCCACATCCACCCTGTCAAGACTCCTTAGGATCTTTAAAGGTTTCAATCAAGTCATCTCCTACTCTTCTAAACTTGGATACAAGACTAGCTTGTCCAATCTTCCTTCATGCGACATCGCCTCTTCCTGGTATTAGTCCAGTAAACCTGTGAGAGACAAAGACATTGAAGCATTCTGGAGGAGAGTGAGGCACATACAAAATACAGGGGTGAAAATAGAGCAGCAATGGTGGTGTAGTGGAAATATTGCTGGACGAGCAATATCAATGCCATCATGGCAGCTGGTGAAATTTTAAATTCAATTCATAAAATCTGGAAATGAAAACTGGTCTCCGTAATGATGACCATCAAACCATCATTGATTGTTGTAAAAACCGATCTGGTTCACTAATGTCCCTTTGGGGAAGAAAATCTGCCGTCCTTACCAGATCTGGCCGACATGTGATTCTAGAGTCATAGCAATGTGGTTGACTCTTAACTGCCCTCTGAAATGATTGAACAAATCACTTGGCTCAAGGGCAATTAGGAACAGGAAACCAAAGCTGGTCTTGTCAGTGACAGCCACAATACATGAAAAGATTTTTTAAAAGCCTGGGCAATAGGCGGGGAGAAAGAGGCAGGCAGTAAGACTGGAGAAGATAAACAATTGGAGCGAACCTGTTAGGTTATCATTTCCTGTGTGGCATTAATTAGCAAAATCATTTTGAATAAAAATGTATTTCTTCATGATTCATTTTGGGTTGTGTTCATAGTACTTCCTGCAGTCTTGTAAATCTAATAACTCCTCTTCATTGCTGGTCTTCAATGGTGCAATAAGTTCTGAAAAATAAACTTATTAATTGAATTCCCCCCTTTGGGTTTGTGGACAGAATGAATGTGATTTTGATCTGCTACAAGGGTAGGGGTCCGTCCCTCGGAGTGCATGTGAGATCAATAAATTCCATCTGGACTGCCCACTACATCCTTCGACCAGAATACAATCCAGCCCCCAATACACAGGGCTTTACCATTTTATTATTCACACAGCTCTAAGCAGATGTTCGGTATTGGGTTGGGAATTAGCTTGAATCCATTGGATATAATTACATACTCTGAATGAAGGCCAGTGGAAACCAGTCACAGCCTCACCAACAGAATTCATTCTGTGCAAACTGATTTAAAAAACAAAATTGACTTTAGGAGTGGTTGGGAACACAGCCCCTTGGGTCTGCTCCAGCTATCAAGTAGATCATAGTTGACCTACACGATCAGCTCCATTTTTCACTGGAGCTCTTTTGTTTTTGACATCCTGGCCTAGAAGAAAGAGCTTTTGATCTCAGCCTTGAAAGTTTCAATTTGTCCCCCAGAATCCACAACCTTTGGGGGAGATAGTTCCAAATTTTCAGCGCAAAGAAATGCTTCCTTTTTAAAGCAATAAATTTAGAGTATCCAATTATTTTTTTCCAATTAAGGGGTAATTTAGTGTGGCTTATCCACTTAACCTGCACACCTTTGGGTTGTGGGGGCAAGACCCACACAGACACGGGGAGAATGTGCAAACTCCACACAGACAGTGACCCTGAGCCGGGATCGAACCCGGGTCCTCAGCACCGTAGGCAGCAGTGCTAACCACTGCGCCACCTTGCCGCCAAAGAAATGTTTACTATTTACATCCTGAAAGGTTTGGCACTAATTGTAAAATTGTTTCCTTTGTTCTTGACTCAGCCACCAGAGGAATTGTTCCTCTGCCTCTACCCCGTTGAATTCTTTAACATTTTAAGCAACACCCAGCTTACCTCTTCAATCTTCCAAACTGCAAAGAAAACAAGCCAATTTTATGCAACCTGTTTTCAACCTTTTAGTCCAAGGGTCATCTTGGCCAATCGGAACTAACTGTATCCTCTCCGAGGCCAGTGCATCATCCTTCCTGAGGAATTGTACATTTAAAGCAATCCTCCTTTTTGCAATCCTGCCCCTTGATATGAAGGCCAACATTCCTCTGACTGAATATTGTACCTGCCCACCAGCACCTCACTGTTGTTGCTTTTCCCAGCAAGAAGGCAGCCTTTTTCCATCCCATAATTCAACTGCCTTTTTTCGTCCACCTTCCACTGCTTGTGATTCTCAATACAAATTCCAAACAATCAGTGAACAAACATTTGAGATTCTAATTCACAGAATTCCCATTGAATTCAGAATCAAAGACAAAGATACCCTCAGTTAATTCAGTGGCAATTGGAAGAAGTCAGTCTTCTGGCCATTTATTCGGTGATCAGGCTCAATATGATAATTTTTGCAAACAGACACTGTTGCCATAGAAATGGCACCTTCTTTGTCCTCTAATTCTCAACTAATGAATTAACTAACTGGGTTAGTGACTATCGCATGCGCGTATTTCCAGGAACATTTCTTTGCTGTGTTTATTCCTGCTGGGCATTAGATCTTTTTTTAATCTAAGGTGACATTCTTGATCTTTCAGAATCCTATTGAAGTCCCTCTCACAACTTGGTGCTCAGACATTGTACAAGATAGATTTTATTTTGCAGGGGCGGGGGGAGGGGAGGTCAGGGATGGAGTGGGGTGGGAAGGGGGGGGGGGGGGGGCAGTTAGAATTTTCCAGATGGTTTGTGCATCACTAAATACGAACAGCTGAACAAATCACAGCAGGAGCAATATACAACCACCAGCTCTTTTTATGACACGGCCTTTGTTAGACGGATGCTACCATCCTGATATGTAACTACACATATTTAAGGTAAGGGGCAGCAGGTTTAGAAGGGATATGAGGAAATGCGTTTTCACCCAGAGGGCGATGGGAGTCTGGAACCCATGCCTGAAAAGGTGGTGTAGGCAGAGAGCCTTATAACATTTAAGAAGTAGATGTGCACTGACGATGCCAAGGCATACAAGGCTATGGGCCAAGTGCTGGAAAATGGGATTAGAATACTTAGGTGGTCTTTATGCCCGGTGGACGCAATGGACCAAAGGGCCTTTTCTTTGTTGTAGACCTCTAAGACTCTATGATACATTATGACTCCTATTTCATCTGACTCCCTGGAAAGGATTGTTGCCCCAATATGTGGACAGGAAGGATGATGGACAGGCACATAATTTTGTGGTGCCAACCACCATGCCAGTTTGCCAACATCGCCCCACCTCAAACCATTTTCCTGGAGACTGGAATGGTGACCATCAAGTGCCAGGTAGCTCAATACAGTCATTAAGACAACAAATAAGGCTGCTGATTAGAGGCCCACTGGAATGTTTCAGTCGGCCTGCAGACACGCATCGTGTTGCAAACACAGCAGCTGTCTGGAGTTGGCTACCCAGAGGCAGACTGGGGTGGGTGGGGCAGCAGTCTTCCTGTGAAGCTTTAACACCGTCCCCAACCACCACCTATCTGGCTACAGCTTCAGCACAGGGAGGACAAAAGGTGGGCGAAAGAAGGAGGGGCAGGGAGAGAGATAGAGAGAGAGCGGCGAGGCGAGAGGGGCAGGGTGAGAGATGGGTATGAGAGAGCAGGAGGGACAAAAGAGGGAGAGAGCAAAGAAAGAGCGGGAGCAGCGAGGGAGGGTAGAGATTAAGGGGAGAGGGAAGAGGATAGCGAGGGAGGGAAAAAGGATAAGAGAGGGAAGGGGTTAGAGTGAGATGTGAGTAGACCAGAAGAGAGATGAGGGTGGAGATAGCAGGAGCTGAGAGGGAGGGATGAGAGAGGGAAAGGAGAAGGAGGAGTGGGGCACAAAGAATGGCGTGCTCTCATTTAACTTTATTCAGTGAGACCAAGATTTAGAAAGAATATATCTAAAGCAGGTGGTGAGGGTTAATTTTAACCTAAATCACTCAATGGGAAGCTGAAGGGTTTAGTTATCTGGCTTACACTCTGGCTTATTTTAATCATCATTGACTTCAATTGAATGCAAAATCATGCAGTGTGTAAGACTTATTTTCGATTCAATGTTGTCAGTTTCGCACTGGCAGGTTAGTTAAAATGATGCCTATAATAGCGTCAACCAATGATCACACTGCGTCAATAACACCAATCAATTCTAGGGTCATTTTCAACATGAAAAAGTCCCTTTGAAATGCACAAAGAATAAAATGCCCAGACTTCAGAATACCACTCACACAGGAAAATAATGTGAAATGGCTGAATATTATATAGAATTACAAGGAAATTTCAGAAACATACAATTTGGCCCAGATAGCCCAAGCTGGCATTTACGCTCCACATGAACAATTTCCCACCTTATTTCATCTAAGGCAATCAGCATGTTCCTTTCTCCTACATGTCCCTTTCTAGCTTCACCTTAAATGTTTTAATAACATTACTCAAGGAGCTGGAAGTCCTTTGTTTATTTCTTCCCATTTTGCCCTGTTTCAGACCCTTTATTTCTCCACCTCCACCCCACTTTCAATGTGGGGACAAGTGGCTGAGGTAGCCGCAACCTCTCTCCCCCCCCCCCCCCCCCCCCCCGCCGAGTTTCACCCCCTCACCCACAGTGATGTTGTGTGACATCAGCAGCTGTAAAGGCATCCCCTTATTTTAGTGGAAGGTGCTAAGTCAAGGCCGTTTTTCTTTTACTTATTCACAGGGTGTGGATGTGAATCGCTCCCGAAACAGATTGGCTTGCTAGGCCATTTCATAGGGGCAGTTAAGAGTTAACCTCATTGTTTGGGCCTGGAGTCACATGTAGGTCAGATAGGTGAAGAAAGGACAGCAGATTTCCTTCCCTGAAAGACATTAGCAAACCAACAGTCGATGCAGGGGACAAAATTGTCCGGCTATTCCTGTCCACTGGGTCATCTATCAAACAGGAAACCCATTGACAGTGGCAAGAACCAGAAGATGCTGCCAGAGGCCAATGGAAGGCTGCCTTAACATGTGGAAGATCCCGCCCATGGTCACCATGAGTGAGGCCATTCCAGATTTATTAACTGAATTTCAATTCCACCAGCTGCCATGGTGGGATTTGAACCCATGTCCTTTGGATTACCAGTCCAGTGATTTCTACACCACCATCACCCCCTCTGCTAGAGTGAAGTGCACAATCATGATTGAGAAGGTGAACAGAGAAAGAGGCAACAACTGAAGTAACAGAGAGGGCAACACAAAGAGCTTAGATTTGTGGAGCGGCGGGGGGGGTGGGGGGGGGGGGGGGATGGCAGAAATGTTTGTAGAGGAATGGGATGTCAATAAATTGACTCACAAAGTTAGAACAGAGATTCAGTCAGCCCATCCAATCCACATTAGTGTTAACCCTCCACATGATCAAATAGTTTGAATCACAATTGCCCAACCCGAATGAAGAGTTGAAAATTTAGGGGTTATTTTGTTCAATTATCAGTGTGAACCAAAGTGCTGGACTTTGTCCCCAAGAAAATGAAGCAAAGCTGACCTTTTACCTTTTAGCCGATCAAAACAGCCCCATGTGACAATCATTCCACCGTGGGATTATCAGCTTTCACATCACCTGTTGTTCCCCTAATTTCAGAAATTAACTGCTCCCCCATGTAAAGGACAAGCGCTGAGATGTTAAACAACTCGACCACCCATAATCCCACTTCTTCACAGCTAGTAACCGAGACCTGAAATCATCCATCCTTTCTCCATTCTGTCCACGCGCCACTAACATTTGAGGAATATACTTGCTTTATTAAGTTTGAACCTAGCTTGAAGGTTATGCATCTATTTGGTACTCATGCCCTCTAGTGCCATATGTTTATAATCCTGAGGCAATGAACTGGATTCTCTGGTCCCCCAACTCGTGTTTCTCAGTGGTGCGACGTTCGCTGGTGGGGGAATTCTGTCTTCCCGATGCTTGGATTTCCCATTTAAGCCACCCCACATCGCCAGGAAATCCACGGACAGGGGTGTGCTGTCAGACGGAAAACCGAATCAAAACGGCCGAAGAATTCCAGCCGATGTCTTTGGAAGAAACAAACTTGTTTGTGGCCTGTCTCTATCTTCCTTCCTCCGCATCCCTGCCAATATCCTTTTCTCTCTTCTGCAATGTGTGTGCATTTCTCCCCCCCTCTCTCCAGTATTCTTAGGTGTGTTTCTCTTGACCCTCCCCAGTATTTTGACATATGTTTCTCTATCGCTCACTCTCTCTTAATTAGCGGTTTCCTGTGTTTTAAGAATGGGAGTAAAGCACATCCAGTCAAAGGTTCTGGTTGACAGAGTGGATGGGAATGATGTCCTGAGTCTAAACTGAAACACAAGGGGCAAGATTCTCCGTCGGCCAACGCCAAAATTGGTAAAGGCAATTGGGCGGAGAATTGATTGTGAAGCCAAAATTGCAGCTGGTGCCGGGTGCCCACCAGAATGCCATGCTCTAGTGCCTTGACAACAATGTCAATGCATTCTACTCCGCTGTCCGCATGTCATTAGTGGGCCTTACCCAGTATTCTCTGGGGCTTCCGCGATGCCCCTCCTCTGCCGGAGGTATTACCAAGGGCGCGTCTCACTTGTGGTTTCAAAAATCGGGAAACGGGTGGAGAGGGAGAGAGGGAGTCTGAAAAGTATCCAACATTTGTGCTGCTGACCGGGAGGGCTTCTACCAGGGCACAGGATGGACGGGTTCAGAACACCAATGCCGCAACCTGCAAGGTAGCCATGCGGCTGTGCATGCCTCTGACTGCCCACTTTGAACTTAGTGCCACGGGTCTATGGGTGTGCCCCCCCCCCCCCCAAGGCCACTCCCCTAGGTATCCTCTGGCCCCAGCCGACCCCTCAATGGGTGGGTGCACTCCAGCGCAACCAATTCCATCTTGTTGGCTGGGATCGGTGTGTGTGCTAATATGCGACCGCAGCTTGTTAGCCTCTCGAGTGCCTATCCCAACCCCGGTGTATCAGACACCGCTTCTCATTGAATTTGCTCGTGCTCCACGTGACGTCGGTGCTAGCCCATTAACGGTTGATTGGCACCAGATTTGCTGTTCTAGAAACCCAACAATTCGGAGTCAGCCTCCGAAATGGAGATACCTGCCCAAGAGCTTTTACTTTCTCTGTGAGAGTTACATTCCATAATGAGTAACATTAACACAGTGAAACCAACTGCTTTTTAAAATTTACTCCTTCCACTTATTTTTGGCCTGCTCCTCTGCGAATCCTGCCAGGACCTCCAGATCGCCTGTCCACATGTTACAGCTCCACAGTGTTACATGATATATTAAATTGTTCTGAATAAAATGCGTGAATCCCTGCATTCAGCATTGCACCATACTGAGCAGCTGACACAAGTGAGGTGGCACAAGGTTTTGGGGAAACCTGATAATGGAGACCGTGGGCTGCATTTAACCCTGATCTGAACCTAGGCAGCCTTTGGCTCAGCATTGCCCAAGAGGTTCTCCATGTTTTCTGACTGCTGTTAATGCTCGGCTCAGTGTGGGAGGCAAGAGACAAAGGGAGGAACCGTGAATCACTGCCAAAATATCAAAAGGAATGTGAAATGTGAAGTTTCAGTGCTAACGCTGAGTTGACATGGGTTCACCGCACAGACACTACTGAGTGACCTCCTGAGCCTTTTTGGCATTTCCTGCTTTTATCTGAGATTCTGCAGCACTTTCACTTTTCATTAACATTTACTTCACAGAATGACAGGACTTTGAACATCTGTCAAATTTGCTCCCAGCCTTCTTCTCTCCAACATTCCCAACCTTGCCAATCTAGCCTCATTACAAGAATGGTTCAGGGGATGAGAAATTGGAGGTATGAGGCTAGATTGGCGAGGTTAGGACTGTTGGAGAGAACACCTTTTTCACCACCCTCAATGTGTTCACATCCATCCTATAATGTGGTGTCCAAAACTGTGTACAACATTCCAACTGATGCTGAGCTAGTGTTTTGTAGAAGTTCAGCATAACCTCCTTACTCTTGTACTCTATGCCCCTATTAATAAAACCCAAAGAACTTTATAGTTTATTAACTGCTCTCTCCACTGATCCTGCCATCTTCAGTGACCAATGCACATATACACCCAGGTCCCTCTGCTCCTGCACCCCTTTAAGAATGTTATCCCTTAGTTTTTATCGTGTCTCCATCTTCTTCCCACCTAAATGCACAGTTAGAACCATAGAAAATGTACAGCACAAAAGGAGGCCATTCTTATGCCAGAACCTTATGGGCAGCACAGTAGCATTGTAGATAACATAATTGCTTCACAGCTCCAGGGTCTCAGGTTCGATTCCAGCTTGGGTCACTGTCTGTGCGGAGTCTGCACAGTGTGTGCGTGGGTTTCTTCCGGGTGCTCCGGTTTCCTCCCACAGTCCAAAGATGTGCAGGTTAGGTGGATTGGCCATGATAAATTGCCCTTAGTGTCCAAAATTGCCCATAGTGTTAGGTGGGGTTACTGTGTTATGGGGATAGGGTGGAGGTGTTGACCTTGGGTCAGGTGCTCTTTCCAAGAGCCGGTGCAGACTCGATGGGCCGAATGGCCTCCTTCTGCACTGTAAATTCTATGATAAATCTATGAACCTCTCCGCATTGAACTTCTTCTGCTGCCTATCTATCCGCTCCCCCAACTGGTCTGTGTCCATTTGAATTTCTATATTGTTCACTTCACGGTTTACAATATTTCCAAATTTTGAGCCTTTCACAAACTTTGAAATTGTCTCCCACACACCAGGATCCAGGGGCGTGATTTAACGTGCAAAAAACAGAGTTCCATTTTGGGTGCGTATAGCGGGGTAATTCTCCGGGGCACCCGCAGTGCCAGGAATGACCCTCTATCGAACGGGACTCCGGCGTTTACTTAGGCTCAGTTTGGAACGCCCCGAGGCCGCACTTACATCAAGCTCATTATTCCAAGAAGATGACTTGCGGATCGAGTTGTAATTTTTAATTGCCGCCCAAATACTTCAACACCCCACTGCTCCTCCGCCGCAGCCCCCAGAGCCCCCTGCTCCACCCTACCTCTTAAGGGGTTCTTGAGCACCCCCCCCCCCCCCCCCCCACCTCTTCAGGGCAGAGCATCCCCGGGCCTGATTACTGGCATGGGCAACCTTACACCCAGGCATCTTGGCACAGCCAGTCTGGAACCGACACTGCCACTTTGTCTGGGTGGCAGTGCCAATATGGCGGGCTGGTAGTGCCAAGGTGTCCAGCTGGCAGCAAGAATGCCAGAGTACCACCCTGACCTGGCCCCAACCAAACGGGGCCTCCAATGACCTGGGAGACCTCCTTAGGTGCCGTTAGGTGTGGCCCACATTCATGTGGACCAGTGCTAAACGGTGCCATGGTGAGGTCTCCCAGGGAAGATGGTTCATTTTCAGAAGCTGAGAGAATACGGCACAGACATATTTAAATGAACCGAATGACTCTCTTAAATATGTTTATCTGGATTTCGCTGGTGGGGCCGGACTGGAGTACACAGAGACCACCCCCTAGTCCCAAGCACACAAGGGGCACACCTCCCCAACCCCTCCGTGGATATTGGAACCCTCCCAAAATGTAAGTCCCCACAGGGCACCCCTTGGCACTCTCCCTGGAAGGTGCCAAAGGGCAGTGCCAGGGTACTGCCCCTCTTCCCTCAGAGGCTATACTTTCCTGTGTGCCGCAGCAGGTTCCCGCTGCCTGGTTCCCATTTTTTTAAACCTGTAGGGGGAATGTATGGCGGGGACTCCCTTTAAAATGTTGATAATTTATTTAAATGAGGTTCTTGACCTTTCTCACTTTCTGTCGTGGGCAGGATTTTTCACCCATGTTTGCTCGGACATTTGCCATTTGTGCATACGGCGAAAGCGGGTGCCAAATCCTGGCCAACGTTGCTGCTCTGCATATTATTTCACTGGCTCTTAGTGCCAGTTGAGATCAGTAGCAATTCTCCACCGGCAGGAGCACTTCGGTGCCAGAACAGAGAATCCAGCACCTGTTCTTGTTTAATGGTGCCCGTCATAGATTTCCCTACCGGAAGAGATCAGAATGACTCCTTTGGGAACTTCAGGTGGCAAACTGGTTGCTGTTTTTAATTAAACACATTTTTTTTCTTATATGGACAAGGAGGCCGTTAAGCCCCATGAGCCTGTTCCACTCTTTAATTAGATTATGACTGACCTGTATTTTAACTTCATCTACCTTAATACCCTGACCCAGCAAAAATCTATCAATCTTCAATTTGTCCCCAGCCTATAATAATAATAATAATAATAATAATAATCTTTATTGTGACAAGTAGGCTTACTGCAATGAAGTGACTGTGAAAAGCCCCCAGTCGCCACATTCGGGTATAATTTTCTGGGAGGAGTGATTTTTAGATTTTGACTACCTTTTCTGTGAAGAAGTGTTTGCTGAAATCAACTAAAATTTAAAGGTTGTACTTCTTTGTTCTTAACCCGTTCACCAGATGAAATTGCTTCTTGCTATTTTCCCTCTATGGTTAAATGTGATCAATTGGTAGCATTCTCGTTTGGGTCACAGGCTTCTGGATTTCAGTTCCACTGAAGGACAGAAATCAAGGCTAACTCACCAGTGCAATACTGACGGTGTGTTGCATGGTTCTTCTTTAACCAAAGCTCTACCTGCTTTCTCAGGTGGTTAGCAACGGTCCCATGGTATTATTTTAAAGAAATGCAGGGGAGGTTTCCCCATGTGTACTCGGCAATATTCTTCCCTAAAAGTAACTTTTGTAAGGGCCACATAGAAACCATACCGTGTTTGTTCAAACAAAAACTTACAACTACTATTCTGTAAAGCTCCAGTAGTTCCCTGCTGGGTCTTGTCTAGTCGGTGTCTGACTTGCTGATTCTATTTATGCATAGGCAGATATTGTTGAAGGTCCCCCCCATTATTGGGGGGAGCTTGTATTCTGCAAGATCAACTGAGTAGTTAATCATCCCTACCCTGGAAGACCCATGTGGGTATAACAGTAACATCATAAATAAAACAGTTTATCTAGTAATTACCAAATTCTGTTAGTAGGATACTCCTGTGTGCTAATTGGCTGTAATGTTTCTTACATTTCAACTGTGACAAGAATAGTACTTAATTTATTGGGTTTCCTCCGGGTGCTCCCATTTCCTCCCACAAGTCCCGAAAGACGTGTTTGTTAGGTGAATTGGACATTCTGAATTCTCCCTTTGTGTACCCGAACAGGCATTGTAGTGTGGCGATGAGTGATTTAACAGAAAGTTATACCCAAATGTGGCGACTGGGGGTTTTTCACAGTAACTTCATTGCAGTGTTAATGTAAGCCTACTTGTGACATTAATAAAGATTATTATTATTATAAAGCCAATGTATCCTTCCTGAGGTGCTGTGGGGCAGAAAACATTATTGTAAAAGCGTTCCATCCGGAGCTCCAACTCAATGTAACATGACACTGGTCCCTTTGTATTCCAGCCCTTTGGAGACAAAGAATAACTGGCAACAATGCCCAAGAGATTCATTCTCCCATCCTGGAGTTTCTGAGCGTTCTGGATGTGTTGGCCACTCCCGCCAACAGAATTTGCTAATTACTAGATAAACTGTTTTATTGGTGATGTTACTTTATGGGGTAGGGATGATTAACTACCTCTTGCATCTCGCAGAATACTGCCGCAGTACCATAAGAGTAAATCTAGGATCACTAGGCCATGCCTTTCCCGGTGAAAATACTTTTAGTTTTGTTTGTTACGTTTGCACGCAGGTGAGGAATGACAGACTATTGTGGACCAATGCTAACCTTGCCAGTGACTCACAGATCTCGCAAACGAATAAGGAAAACAGCAAGATGGCACATGGAGCAATCTGTCCCCGTAATTAAAGCACTTTCATTTGGTCAGGCATTCACTGTTGCAGTACAACTACCGGTGGGTTTGACACTGGATGTAAGGCCAATACATTGATTAATGGAGAAGTCTTATCAACACTTCAATTGGCAGCAAGTTGCCACATTCTGAGCTACAATCAGTGCTGGACAATCCTCGTTCAAGCCCCCATGTGGTGCTTCTATTCAAATACCAATGATCCGCTCAACCCATTAAGAGCCGTTTTCATTATGGTGAAGTGCTTTGAGAATGTTTGTGTTGTGCAGAAGGTATGTCAAAGATGTATCCGATTTGATGAGTAGGTCCAGTGTGACCAATTCATTATCTTTTAATCAAAGAAAGAAGAATCCGAAACAAGGGACACAATGTTCCAATTAGAGCCAGGTCATTCAGGAGTGAAATGAAGAAGCATTTTTGCCACATAAAGTAGAGTAAAAATGTGGAATTCATGCCCCCAAAAATAGTCTGGCATGGGGAGTCAGTCTGCTTTTTTCTGTTTGGTGAAATTATCAAGGGACGTGGAGCAAAGGCAGGTTAGTGGAGCGCAGTGGTTATCAGGGGCAGCACGGTAGCATTGTGGTTAGCACAATTGCTTCACAGCTCCAGGGTCCCAGGTTCGATTCCCGGCTTGGGTCACTGTCTGTGCGGAGTCTGCACGTTCTCCCCGTGTGTGCGTGGGTTTCCTCCGGGTGCTCCGGTTTCCTCCCACAATCCAAAGATGTGCAGGTTAGGTGGATTGGCCATGATAAATTGTACTTAGTGTCCAAAATTGCCCTTAGTATTGGGTGGGGTTACTGGGTAATGGGGATGGGGTGGAGGTGTGGGCTTGGGTAGGGTGCTCTTTCCAAGAGCCAGTGCAGACTCGATGGGCCGAATGGCCTCCTTCTGCACTGTAAATTCTATGAAAAAAAATATTGGAAAAGGCCTGCGAATATAAATGTCTTCACTCTAGTCGCCACTAACGCCGCACTCCACAGGGTAACACCTAAGGAGAGGCGTAACCTCTGAGGCGCTGGTAATCACACCTGTCATAACCTGCGAGGTTGGTAAATAGCCGGTCTTTTTTTTATATTCCAGCCGGTAAACAAGTGCTAATGAGAATTTGTACTGGATAGCGCACTGCAAGGTAAGTGTTTTGAGAAATTTCCCAATGAAGCACACAGAATTGACACACAATGTCGCTCAGAGGCATTAAGTAGGCAGGAGTTGTAAGGATGGAGTCAGCAGTTAGAAAGGAAATACAATATCATTTAAAAAAAACACACCCACAGAATGGAAACATTAAATTCTAAATTTCTGACATTTCTATTGATCATAGAATCCTTACAGTGCAGAAGGAGGCCATTCGGCCCATTGAGTCTGCACCGACCCTCCGATAGAGCACCCTACCGAGGCCCAATACCCCACTCCTATCCCCCTAACCCCACCTATCTTTGGGGAATATTAGCATGGCTAATTCACCTAACCTGTACATCTATGGACTGTGGGAGCACCCGGAGGGAACCCAGACATGGGGAGAAAGTGCAAACTCCACACAGTCGCCCGAGGTCAGAATCGAACTGGGTCCCTGGCACTGTGAGAAAGCAGTGCTAACCACTGTGCCACCGTGCCACTCATGATAAAGATAGTTAATTGATTAAGTACAGAGGCTGATATCCTCCATAGGATTGTTCAAGAAAATGTTTGACTGCCCTCTAATTGACCACAGAACCATAGAATTCCTACAGTATGGCCCATTGAGTCTGCACCAACCCACCGAAAGAGCACCCTACCTCGGCCCACTGCCCCGTTCCATCCCTGCAACCCAACCCATATTGCACATCCCCGGACACTAAGGGGCAATTTTATCACAGCCAATCCACCTAAGCTGCACATTTTTGGACTGTGGGAGGAAACTGGAGCACCTGAGGAAACCTATGCAACACGGGGAGAACTCCACACAGTCACCCAAGGTTGGAATCAAAACCAGGTTCCTGCTGCTGTGAGGCAGTAGTGCTAACCCCTGTGATACCGTGCCACCCAGAAGTGACTGATCCTACATGGAGGAAATGCTTCAAACTGCTTGATTCAGAGTGAGCGTTTCAGTCATTTTTGATCAGTCCGAGCTTCATCGCACCTCTGCTTCTAGACCTCAGTCATTGTGGCCTACCTCAAAGCCATATGGTCAATAGCAGCAATTAAACAGTGGGATTACTATCGGTGACACCCATCACCTCTGCTGAAATCAATCATTTATTTTTTTCTAAATACTGCTCACAGGTTATGACAGGTGTGGTCACTAGATCCCTGGAGGTCACACTCCCAGGGAGGGTCACTGAAAACAGATAATGACTCCTGACCCGCACAAGTAACATGTTACTCGATACTGACAGTAACAGGAGACATTACCCTGACAAATCGAACCATTAAAATATCGGCATCACCAGACACCAATCTATTGAGAAATCCAGAAAGGAACAGGCTTTCAGCTGCTATCCATCATCGGCAGGGGACCAGACCGAGATCAGCCATCTGAGGATTTGATGGTAAATGGACCTCAAGACATGTCCGTGAGGCTCCCCTGCACAGTGAGTTCATAGAATCCCTACAGTGCAGAAGGAGGCCATTCAGCCCACCGAGTCTGCACCGATCCTTTGAAAGACCACCCTGTCCAGGCCCAATCCCCCACACTATACCTGCAATCCCACCCTGAGGGTAATTTAACATGGCCAATCCACCTAACCATTCAAACCTCATCTGGGTCCAATGAGGGCACCAGACCCCAAATTGCAAATCTGAAGCTGTAAACGTCTTGGTATTTTCCAGGTCAATAACATGGGGTATTTTAGCTGCCCTCTGGTCTTAACGCATCCAACCCCAACATCACACATACTGAAACACAAATACACATACACATGAATGCAAACACATGTGGATAAACCCACAGATACGCGCACACTCCAATGCACCCACACTCACATGCAAATACACACATGGAAATAGACACGCATACACTCGTACGTAATACACACAGACACACACTTGGAAACACATACACACGAAGGTAGAGTGTGAAAGAACATTGATACTGATTGTAACACCAACTGTGTTAGAGTGGAGTGACTGAGAGCAGGGATACTTGGAATATATCCATGTTACACCTTGTCGACGAGAAACAGCAGGAGTGTGACAGAGTAATGATTCTGTTTTACAACAAATCCCTGCCTCTGCTGCCGTGACTCACGGTGTTTTGCTAGACTCCGTGTTAATTCTCTGCCGTGATGTTCAACAGGGATGAAAGGTCTGCCAGAATATCCTTTCTCTTTCTGCTCAGATCACATTGAACACAGCCAATTTTACCGCACACAATTAATTCCAAGAGCAAATATCAGTCCCTTATAACTGGGGGAGGGGGAGGTGGGGGCTTTGACCAGACGTACTTGTGTACTTTCATCCGAAACAATGAGGAGGAATTTGGTTTGTTGTATTTTTGTGCAATGTTTAATTGTTTGCCGCCTTTTAATAATAGTTTATTAGTTTAGTGCAGTAAAACATCCTGACACACTTCACAGGAGCATTATTTGAACCGAGCCTCATAAGAGGCCAAAGAGAGAGTTTTCAAATTAAAAGAGAACAGTCATGCCTCCTTGTGCACCGTTTCTCAAGTCAAGAGAGTGGCAGTGCCCACATGCCTCAATCTTTGCCAGTCTTCATTTGAGTTGGGAGCTGTTGTGGGCACATTCTCTCCCTAATGTTCTGGCTGGATATAGGATTTGATAGAGAATCTCCAAATGAGTTCAAATGAAAAGATGCAAATTCACCAGCCACCAAGGGCTTGAGCAAAAGAAAATTCAATTGACACTCTGGGCGGGATTCTCCAACCCCCCGCCGGGTCAGCGTGAATCCCTTCTGCCCCGGCTGGCGTGGCGCCAAAGGCCTTCCACTACGGCCGGCGGGGCGCAAATCACTCCGCCGCCAGCCTGGGGCGGGCCAGCGCCGGAGTGGTTCACGCCACTCCATCCCGCCGGGAGCCCCCGCCCCGCCGGATACGGGAGAATCCCGCCCTACAGTGCAGAAGGAGGCCATTTGGCCCATCGAGTCTGCACCGGCCCTTGGAAAGAGCACCCTACCTAAGCCCAAGCCTGCACCCTATCACCGTAAGCCAGTAACCCCACCTAACATTTTTGGACACCAAGGACACGCGATGTTCACCCGTAACTTTCCAGTCGGCACACTCAGGGACTGTTTTCCGCTAGACAGGCCGGTCTGCGAGCTGGTTCGGGTTGGCGGTCAGCTTCTGAGATGCCATCTTCAGTCATGGAGAATGATCCTTCGTAAGGTTCCTGATATGCACCCTGTTCCAGATCATCCGGTCCCGCTGTCGGACCGGCCCACTATGGCACCCCACGGATGTCTCAATGCAGACGTGCAGGACGTCACCTCTTCAGATTTCAAAATGGAAACACTGCCTGTTGCCGCCTCCGATCTTGACTCTGCTGTGCAGCTACTTCCAGCCCACCGTCCACTGCTGAGTTCCTGTAGGAAACGGCGTTCCCTGGCGTGGCACAAGCGTCAGATCCAGCGCCTCAGGTGCAGGATGCTCTGCCTGAGTAAAAGAGAGTCAGTTCTTCTTCTTCTCCTCCTCCTCATTGTCCACAGACTTCGGAGGGTCCTTCGAACTTTGAAAGGGGAGGGATGTCATAACCTGCAACTTACGGAATACAGGCTTCCCCACAAAGATGGCGGGGTAAACACAATTAACAATTGTATCTGAGGACTGCAGCATTGCACATAAGGTCAGAACTGCCCACACGCAGAACCCGTTGGATACTACCGGGCGCAGTGTATCTTAAACATAGATAGATAGAACAGTACAGCACACAACAGGCCCTTCGGCCCTCAATGTTGTGCCGAGCCATGATCACCCTACTCAAACCCATGTATCCACCCTATCCCAGTAACCCAACAACCCCCCCCCCCCCTTAACCTTACTTTTTAGGACACTACGGGCAATTTAGCATGGCCAATCCACCTAACCCGCACATCTTTGGACTGTGGGAGGAAACCGGAGCACCCGGAGGAAACCCACGCACACACGGGGAGGACGTGCAGACTCCGCACAGACAGTGACCCAGCCGGGAATCGAACATGGGATCCTGGAGCTGTGAAGCATTTATGCTAACCACCATGCTACCGTGCTGCCCGTGACCTTGTGAAACCCTGTGAATAAACCTCTTTCCTTTGTTACAACATGGTGTGGGCTCCCCATGTCTTCATAAAACAAACACGTTCCTCACAGACACCACCTTTCTACACACACATAAAACATACCGAGTAATTTCCCAACCCTGCTCCCGTCCAGAGACACACATAATCAATTGGAACTCGCATAAACATGCTCACTTGCCCCACACACACACACTCCATCGTGACAATTATGCCTCTTTCAAACATTAGCTCTGGGCTAAGGAAGCAGGATATGCCTTAAAAGATCACTAATTTAATGTCATCTGCAGACATCGCTACTGCACACACTACTTGCCTCTCCCAGGCAAATTACTGGCAGTAATCCTAACAATTGTGTCATTAAGATTATCCTTTGAAAGGTCCGAGTCTCTGGAACAAACTGTCACAACTCACTCTGTTTTTTAATAGCTCCACACTACTGTGTGGGACCTGATATTTGTCACTACCACCTCTTCAATAGAAGGCCCCTTCAAACGTGGGGAAATTCCACCAGAACACAGTTAAAAATGCACTGGAGTTATTAGAAATATAACTCTGTGATTTATGGGGGTTTGAGGGATCCGTGAAGCCGATCTATCAACACCCTTTGATATCAACACCTTGAAGAATCCCTGTGGCTAAATATGTGGCATATTTTGAGGATATTAAGTTTCGTTGTGTGGAGTTGAAGTGATTTCTGAAAGATTAATGGATCTTGCATATTAAAACCAGAGTTTGATACCTTTCAACGAAACACATTTTTCCATTTTATTTAATACTAAAATAAGTAATCTTCCAACTGAAGTGATGTGTACACATCCTGGCCTCAACATGGCACACAAATCTCTCACTTCTTCACACAAAGCCTTCAAGTTAAAAGACAAGATGCTGAAAATATTTTCAATCCCATTTTGTGTTCTCGCCTTGTATTTCCAGCAGCTCTGTTAAAATATGTTCCATTCACTTTCCTCCATTTTAGACTTGTGTTCAATGTCTGCCTGCCCTCTGCTGCCTAACGCAGCACTTCTTCACTCACTGTCAGACTGCTTAGGTTTGAAAACTTCTCTAATATGAAGTTGCCAATCTGGTTGGTCATATTCTTGGAGATTCCATCTCGACATGATCTCGCACCTTGAACTGCCCTACAGTCCCACCATTACTCCATTTACAAGGAGCACTGTTTCCCACACCAACTTGAAAGGGAACAGAGGGTGCAATTTAACCAAAACATATCTCGGGGTGCGATTAAAAGGGAACCAAGTCCCCTAGCGAGCGCGTTTAGCCGCAAGTTTCCCAGCACTCGCAGTGCAGAGTAACACATGGCTACTCAACGTGACTCGCGTTGAATAAGGGGCCTGCATGCAGAACCCGTGGACGAGGCTGCACACTGTCGTGTTATGTACTCTGGGATAACACAGGCTGCAACTGGATGCAGCTTTAACCAAATGATACTCCAGACCTTGAAGTTAGTTCAATCTGATTTATTGAACCAGTAGCACAGTTAGCCCAGTTCTCTATGAGTTCGACTCTCTGGTAACCTAAGTGTGGTTACTCTGTCTGACTGAACCAGACTAGCTCTCAGCCACATGCTGGAGGTGTGATACTGTATATACACCGTGACTCACTCTGCAGATGTTCATCAGTGGAAAGTGGCAGAGTGTGAGCGCCTCGTGCCTTTTATGGTGAGATACCATCCCTGAGTGTCCTGCCTGCTCATTGGTCATGTCCTGTTCTCTGTGTTCATTAGTTGCCTGTCTGTATATCATTATCTGCATATCATGACATACATCGCCCCATTTTGTACAGTAGGGAGCTCTGCTCGCCAGAACACCCCGTTGTAGCGAGAGATGGGGACGTATTTTTAACTGGCATTCTAATCTCCAAGGCCCCTGAAACAATCCCCGGCCTCCGCCCCACCCAGCCCGAACGTACTATGGTAGGGTCTCCCACCCCCGCCCCCCCCCACTAGCAACCCCCCCCCCCCCCCCCCCCCATCCACTAGCTACCCCCCAACACCCATGCCAGGCAACCGTGGCCCAATCACGCACATGCAAAAAATATTGGCTTGGCACCTTGGCAGTGCCAACCTGGCATCCTGGCAGTGCCCATTCCAGCTGGCAGTGCCACTTGGGCATCTTGGCGGTGTCACCTGGGTGCCATGCTGGCATTACCATGGTGCCCAGGTGGCCTTGCCAGCTGGCAGAGGCAGTGCCAGGGTACCATGCTGGGATCTTTTGCACGATGGTGATCGGGCCGGGGATGCCCCTCATGGGTTTGGAGGGTGCGGAGGCATCAGTGAATTGGGATTTTTGGGGGTTTGGGTGTCACATCGGGGGCCCGGGAGATCAGGGTGTCAGTTCCTCAGTGCAGGAAACGGGATTAAGTGCGGCCTCAACTGTGCGTTCCCCCAAGGCCTCGTATCTGACTGGAGGTGTGAGCGTTGGGAAACACGCTTGCTATGGGTCATGCTTCCCATTAGGTTCAATTGCGCCCAGAAATATTTACAGCAATGGGGAGCTGAGCTTAATGGCCAGACCAGCTTTTCAGAGATCAGGCCACCATCTCGAGATATGCTCTGATCTCTAAATAAGCCAGATGGTCTCCCTCATTCCCCCATCCTCGGCAATGTCCGCGCACATGGGCATTACCCCACACCCTGCTATGACGTCACCAGACCCCCCTTTTCATGCCTCCCCAACGTGCTTTTTTCGGGTTTCCCCCTCCCCTTTCATGACCTCCATCCTACAATCCTCAAACCTTTATGAGGCCCCTTCATACCTGCCCTTCGCCCCCACCCATGATTTATATACCCCCACAGTCCCCTTTCATGCGCCTGGCCGTCCTCAAGCCCCAACCCTTGGCAATGCCACCCTGGCACCGCCACCCGGACACCCTGGCAGTGCCCTAGCCAGCCTGGAACTGCCACCCGGGCACCCTGGAAGTGTCAGAGTGGCAGTGACAACGTGCCAGGCTGGCAGTGTCAAGATGCCCAGGTGCGAGAGAGAGAGCCAAGGTGGCACCTTTTTTTTGTTCATGGGATGGGGACGTCACTGGCCGGGTCAGCATTTGTTGCCAATTCCTGAGGGCATTTAAGAGTCAACCACATTGCTGTGGGTCTGGAGTCACATGTCAGCCAGATCAGGAAAGGATGACAGATTTCCTTCCCCATTGGACATCAGTAAACCTGATGGGTTTTTAAAATAATCGACAATGGTTTCATAGTAGTCATTAGTCTTTTCATTCCAGATTTTAAAAAAAAATAGAATTCAAATTCCATCATTTTCCCTAGTGGGATTTAACCTATGACCCCAGAGCATAACCCTGGATCTCTGGATTACTCGTCCAGCAACAGTACCACTATGCTATTGCCTCCCCTGGCCACCCAAGGCTGTCCAAAGGCCTAGGAGCCACCCCAGGTACCACTGAACCTGGTCCATGTTTGTGTGGACCAGTACTGAACGGCGCCCGATCGAGGTCTCGCCGGGGTGACCGTTAGATCCTGGGTGCGTGGATCATGAAGGTCGGCTGGCGTGGGTCGTGAAGGTCGGCCGACATGGATCGCGAAGGTTGGCCGGTTGGCAAAAGTGGGTCCCGGGAAAAAAAGCTTGAAAAGGACGGCCTTAGCACAATGTCTACTACCTCTCAACAATGTTGCCACCTGTACCCCACCTTCCTAAAAGCTCAGTGGCAATTCACGTGGGCTCAAACTGCAGGCTTCTTGGGAGGGGCAAGCTCCTTCCATGGTGGAGAGTTGGTTACTGGGCACAAATTGCACTCACAAGCAACTCAAAATCAGTCACATCCTTGAATGTTAGACCAAATTCCTCCTGATCCACCATCCCATCCAACATCACCACCTGTCATTACAAGTGATGTTTACTGACAAGCCCATAACCTAGGCTGAAATTCAGTGCAGCATTGAGTGACTGGAGCACAGTCAGAGGTGCTGCCGTTGAGTCAAGCTATTAAGCTGCGGTCCACTCGGGTGGATTTAAAAGGTCCCACGAGAATATCTGTGGAAGACTAGGAAGCTGTCCGAGTGTCCTGGCCAACATTCATTCTTCACCCTGTCTTTCAGTAATGCCATCTGCCCCCTCATTTCATTGCTTTCAATGGGACTATGGTGTAGATTGGCTGCTGTGACTGTTTACAATAACAACACAATAGTTCATTGAGCATAAGGCACTTAAGAGATCTCCTGAGATCATGCTAATCACAGAAATATGATTTGTTTAAGACACAAGGAGATAATTCAGCCTGTCCTGTCCTGTCCGTGCTGGCTCTCAGCAAGGCCAACTCACTTGTTTCCATTCTCCTTCCTTTTCCCCCAACAGTCCTGCAAAACCTATTCTCCAATTGCCTTTTCAATTGAATTTGTTTCCAACAAACTCTGTTGTTAATTTTTTTGGCATTCCGAAACATGCTTCAATTTTGACAAGAGTTGGAATCTCTAATGATAGAAATGTGTAGAACAGTTTCAAACGGTTTCCATTTATGGAAACTTTGGTTCAAATGTTTTTGTAATATTCTGGGTATCAATGAATGAATAATAAGTCTGTTCTAGTATAGCAAGATGCCCATATATTATCAATTCAGTCTGAAAACTAATAGATTCTGGGCAGGATTCTCTGTCCCGCGTACCAGTTTTCTGATGCAGAGCCCCCCCCCTCCTCGCTGGCAGCGGGATTCTCTGTCCCGCCAGCAGGCCAATGGGATTTCCTATTGTGGGCAGTGCTACGCCATCGGGAAATCCCCGGGCCTTGGTGCGCTGCCGGCATAACGGAGAATCCAGACAGCGGGGAATGCAGCCTATTATATATCTTGGGTATTACTGGAAATGAGGCTATGGTAAGCAGTTGCTTAGCTAAAGAAGGGTAGTTTGCAAGTTGTCATTTTGTGTAAGTGTGGACATTAACAGGAATAATACCAGTGCTGAACGTGCCAATTTGCACGCAATCCACCAGGTTAGGTAGCACATGAGGCGCAGTGGAGTAAAACTCTCCCTATTCAATCTGACTGTTGCACGTGTGACATTCAATTCCAATGATACTTCACCAATAGCTAATATAAATACTGGGTCAGCACAGTAGCATAGTGGTTAGCACTGTGGCTTCACAGCACCAGGGTCCCAGGTTCAATTAAAAGCAGATGCTGGAATCTGAAACGAAAGAGAAAATGTTGAAAAATCTCAGCAGGTCTGGCAGCATCTGTAGGGAAAGAAAAGAGCTCATGTTTCGAGTCCGATGACTCTTTGTCAAAGCTAACCGATCTCTGTTAGCTTTGACAAAGAGTCATCGGACTCGAAACGTTAGCTCTTTTCTCTCCCTACAGATGCTGCCAGACCTGCTGAGATTTTCCAGCATTTTATCTTTCGTCCGAGATTCAATTCACTGTTGGGTCACTGTTTGTGCGGAGTCTGCACGCTCTCCCCGTGTCTGCGTGGGTTTCCTCCCACAGTCCAAAGATGTGCAGGTTAGGTGGATTGGCCATGCTAAGTTGCCTTTTGTGTCCAAAAATGTTAGGAGGGGTTATTGGGTTCAGGGGATAGGGTGGAAGTGAGGGTTTGAGTGGGTCGGTGCAGACTCGATGGGCCGAATGGCCTCCTTCTGCACTGTATGTTCTGTTTGTTTTTCTCAGTTAGTCTCTGTCAGGAGACCACTAAAATAATGCCCTTTTGTAAAAGGAAGATAATGGGGAGTTTTCTCCTTGAACCTTGATGTTTTTTTTAATAAATTTAGATTACCCAATTATTTTTTCTATTAAGGGGCAATTTAGAGTGGCCAATCCACCTACTCTGCACATTTTTGGGTTGTGGGGGCGAAACCCACGCAGACATGGGGAGAATGTGCAAACTCCACACAGACAGTGACCCAGAGCCGGGATCGAACCTGGGACCTCAGCGTCGTGAGGCGGTTGTGCTAACCACTAGGCCACCGTGCTGCCGAACCTTGATGTTAAGATCAAATTTCCCAAGGATCCAAAGAGCCACCATGAAGCTAGAGGACTTTTGATTGGAACTAAATTTAATCCTGAGCCCCAGCGATAAACGTACTCAGTGACACGCTAGTACCCTTCCCTGGTTTTGGTTTACACATGGTTCTTGAGTTTTATTGAATCTCCCATTTGTGCTAATGAAGCTCACATTTGGAGTATTATTGGATGTAACCACTGGCCTCTTCTAATTCCTCTGCCTAACTTAAACATCTTACATCTGAATCCATTTCCTGTCAACATTTTGTCCCATTCTAAGTTTCTGTATTCACAGTTATAATGGAAACTGTTGGGTGGCACGGTGGCACAGTGGTTGGCACTGCTGCCTATGGCGCTGAGGACCCGTGTTCGATCCCAGCCCTGGGTCACTGCCTGCGTGGAACAAAGAAAAAAGAATAATACAGCGCAGGAACAGGCCCTTAGGCCCTCTAAGCCTGTACCGGTCATGATACCAACCGTTGCTAAAACCCTCAGCACTTCCTTCTGACGTATCCCTCAATGCTCATCCTATCCATGTGTTTGTCAAGATGCCTTTTGAAGGGAGAGTTTGCACATTCTCCCCATGTCTGCATGGGTTTCACCCCCACAATCCAAAGATGTGCAGGGTAAGTGGATTGGCCACGCTAAATTGCCCCGTAATTGGAAAAAAAATTGGATACTTTAAATTATTATTTTTTTAAATGGGGTTTATTTAAGCTTGTTAGTTAAATGCTGCAGTTACACCTTCCCACCATCAAGTCACCGCAGCACCACTACTGTGAGGAGAATGGAACGACGCCGTGGTTAGTTTCGATAGACAGTGAACATTTTAAATGGGGAAATAGGAATTTATAATTGAAATACAAAAATAGCAGCATGTACGAATTGGAAATGAGGCTTACGTTCCATCTGTACACTCTCACCCAAATGTGTCAGTCCTCTCGGCCCACATCATCTGAAAACCAGAACCGGTTGTAAATCAGTGTGAGCAATGCCACAGGCTACTGGCTAGCCTGGCACCCAGCAGTAGTCCAGAGGTTAGAATGTATCTCTGCCAATTGGGGAGTCTTGTTTATTTTTGAATAACCCAGGATTAAACTGCAGACCGTCTGAATTATTTTGGCAGTCTGTTTTTCATTCAGTTTTTTTACAATTCACCAACGTGTAATTAACCCCCACCTTCTTTCAAAAGTAAGAAAATTAGTCAGTCTTTATTGGTTTATTGATGGTTTCAGGATGAATATCACAGTCATGGTTTCCGCTAAGGTTGTATCAGAAACATCAAGAACCGAATCTCCAGCTGTCCTTGGCTATTTTATTTGCTGTTGCCCACACTCGCAATGCTTGGAGTTAGCAATAATAGGCCCATTGTGACGAATCTAACTCTGTAGGTTGCCATTCTCCAGGATCCGATTCTGCATTGGCATTGTTAAGTGCAACACTGATTTTTGTTTTGAAAGACTTCCTCTCCCCTGCTGCCAAAAGTAACTGCCAGTTGGTTTCTGCCATCCAGTGCGCATTGACACAAACTTTAAATTACACAAAGCATCTCGCAATATTCGTGGAAGTTTTCTCACCATTTCCAGCCCTCCCGCTGATTGCTGTTCTTTTTAAATCCATTCTCTATGCAGCAACAAAAGAGATACAGTCTGTTTAAGCAGCAATCCGAAATCGCAACACTGTGAACCTAAATGGAGCTGCTGATGATGAAGGACGAGAGAGCACACCATCTGTCAAGGAGATGGACTGTCTTTGGAGGAAATAACTCCCAGGCATCTTTCAGGTATCAACTAATTGTACCTTCTCCGTAAAACAGGCAAGGGTTAGAACAAAGTAGTTTCCTTCATTTACTGCCAGCACTTGCTCTGCTGAATTATGAAGTCATGTGCATGCCCAGAATATTAGTGACTCAAAAATACGCTTAAATTGATCTTTATAAAAATTGATCTCTCCTGGTGCTATGTTGCTAAGCGCATGCTGAGTCTTTTATCCATTCTCAGGATGTAGAGGCTGCTGGTACACTGGTGCTTATTTTTGTTTAGTTGCCCTGAGAAGTTGCTAAAACTGGGTGTCCTGCTAGGTGCCCACCCTCAGGGGGTAGGTGAGAGACAACAATAGGGCAGCACGGTAGCACAGTGGTTAGCACAATTGCTTCATAGTTCCAGGGTCCCAGGTTCGATTCCTGGCTTGGGTCACTGTCTGTGCGGAGTCTGCACGTCCTCCCCGTGTCTGCGTGGGCTTCCTCCGGGTGCTCCGGTATCCTCCAACAGTCCAACTCCCGAATAGACTCCTCCTGTGCCGCCTGGGTCCCAAGCAGTCCAACAGTCCAAAGATGTGCAGGTTAAGTGGATTGGCCATGATAAATTGCCCTTAGTGTCCAAAAATGTTAGGTCGGGTTACTGGGTTACGGGGAAAGGGTGGAGGTGTGGGCTTAGGCAGGGTGCTCTTTCCAATGGCCAGTGCAAACTCGATGGGCCGAATGGCATCCTTCTGCACTGTAAATTCTAAATATTCTTGTGAGACTGGAGTCACAGGTAAGGATGGCAAGCTCTATTCGCTGAATGACCCAGTTGGGTTTTTCTGACAGTCCGACTGCTTCATGGACGCTTTTACTGAGACCAGTTTTTTAATCTCAGATTTTTAAGAACTGAAATCATCACAGAATTTACAATGCAGAAGGAGGCCATTTGGCCCATCAAGTCTGCACCGGCTCTTGGAAAGGGCTCCTTACCCAAGGTCTATCCCCATAACCCCATCCAACACTAAGGGCAACTTAGCATGGCCAATTCACCTAACCTGCACATCTTTGGACTGTGGGAGGAAACCGGAGCACCCGGAGGAAACCCACGCACACACGTGGAGGATGTGCAGACTCCGCACAGACAGTAACCCAAGCTGGAATCGAACCTGGGACCCTGGAGCTGTGAAGCAATTCTGCTATCCACAGTGCTGCCGGAATTCTCTGATAATGGGGCTCTGTCCCCATGCCCATGTGAAAACAGGCGCAGATCACTCTGGACTTTCTCCAGGAAACTCCAGCGTGATTCTCCTACCGGAGGGTGGTTAGCAGGGCCCCGGAGTACCCCTCGCAGCTCCGACTGCCGATATTGCCCTGCACTTCCGGCCGTGGGTCCGTACATGCAGTGTTGAGCTTCTTTTTTGAGGACCAAATTTTTTTTTTTTCCCAATTAAGGGGCAATTTAGCGTGGCCACCTCACCTACCCTGCTCATCTTTGGGTTGTGGAGATGAGACCCATGCAGGCACGGGGAGAATGTGCAAACTCCACATGGACAGTGACCCAGGGTTGGTTTCGAAACCGGGCCCTCAGCGCCGTGAGGCAGCAGTGCTAGGTGCTGAGCTTCTTGAGTGTTACTGGAGCTATACTCATCAAGGCAAGGGAAGAGTATTCCATCATGCTCACTTGAACCTTGTGGATGGTGGACAAGCTTTGGGGTGTCAGGAAGTGAGTTACTTGCCACAGGATTCCTAGTCTTTGACCTGCTCTTGTAGCCACAGTGTTTATATGGCTAGTCCAGTTCAGTTTCTGGTCAATGGTAACCTCCAGGATATTGATTGTGGTGGATTCAGCAATGCCATTTAATATCAAGGATAGTGATGGCTAGATCCTCTCTTGTTGAGGATATTTATTACCTCACACTTGTGTAGCGTGAATGTTACTTGTTACTTGTGAGCCCAAACCTGGCTATTTTGGGGCAGCAGGGTAGCATGGTGGTTAGCATAAATGCTTCACAGCTCCAGGGTCCCAGGTTTGATTCCCGGCTGGGTCACTGTCTGTGTGGAGTCTGCACGTCCTCCCCCTGTGTGCGTGGGTTTCCTCCGGGTGCTCCGGTTTCCTCCCACAGTCCAAAGATGTGCGGGTTAGGTGGATTGGCCATGCTAAATTGCCCGTAGTGTCCTAATAAATGTAAGGTTAAGGGGGGGGGGGGTTGTTGGGTTAGGGGTATAGGGTGGATACGTGGGTTTGAGTAGGGTGATCATGGCTCGGCACAACATTGAGGGCCGAAGGGCCTGTTCTGTGCTGTACTGTTCTATGTTCTTAAGTCTTACTGCATTTGGACATGGCACTGGACAAGGTGTCATCGCCATCAAGATGGGAGGAAAGGTTGGAAGCTTTGAAGAAAAACAGTTATTGTTGACAAATTTTCAAACATTTTCATCTTACACATCAGGACAGACACAAGAGTGCCACATTTCAAAGGGAGCAACGACTTAGACTGCAAGAGAAAGGGGCGCTGATTGGTTGGCATGTCGATTCTCCATAAGGCATTTCCATTGGAGAATACACCAGGAAACCCCCAGGCTTTTGCTTAACTCAAAAACGGTGCAATGCCTGGGCTTGTTTTTTTTTTGCCTGCAGACGATAACTCTCTGCATATGAATATACGCAGCCTCCAACAAGTGTAATCGGCCCACATTGTTAGCTTGAATGACAATTCTACTTTAGTTGCTGCCCAATTGTAGAACCACGGGCGTGATTCAACTAAATGGGAACAAAGTCCCATAGTGGCAGCAGGGTAGCATGGTCGTTAGCATAAATGCTTCACAGCTCCAGGGTCCCAGGTTCGATTCCCGGCTGGGTCACTGTCTGTGTGGAGTCTGCACATCCTCCCACTGTGTGCGTGGGTTTCCTCCGGGTGCTCCGGTTTCCTCCCACAGTCCAAAGATGTGCGGGTTAGGTGGATTGGCCATGCTAAATTGCCCGTAGTGTCCTAATAAAAAAGTAAGGTTAAGGGGGGGTTGTTGGGTTACAGGTATAGGGTGGATACGTGGGTTTGAGTAGGGTGATCATGGCTCGGCACAACATTGAGGGCTGAAGGGCCTGTTCTGTGCTGTACTGTTCTATGTTCTATGTTCTATAGTGAGTGCGTTTAGTCACAAGTTTCCCGGTGCTCGCAGCAGCGAGAAACACATGGCTATATGAGGCCACTCGTGTTAAAAAAGGGGCCTCAGTGGGGAACTTGTGACCAAGGTCGCACATAGCCCCATTTTCTACACCACGGAGTTCCGCTCACCGGAGCACCTCAGTATAGCGAAAGATCGGGACGCCATTTAAAAATAGTCTCCTGATCTCCGAAGTCCCCAATGCGATCCCTTGCCCCTCCCCCCTCCCCAACACACTAAGGTAAGGTCTCCAGCAAAATACGCACCCTCCCAACACAAGCACAGGTCACCCTCGGCCCAATCACCAGCATTCAAAAAATGCTAGCCTGACATCTTGGCAGTGCCAGTGCCAACTGGCAGTGCCACCTGTGCACCTTGGCAGTGTCAGGCTGGCAGCCAGGTGACACTGCCAGGGTGCCCTGCTGACAGTGGCAGGGTGCCAAGCTGACACCACCCTGCCAAAAGGGCATGCACCTGGGGCCTCTGAACCCTGAGAGTCTCCCACGAGTACCATTCCATCTGGTCCCCGTTTGCTGGGACCAGTGCTGCACGGCACTCATCTGAGGTGAAGGGGATAGATCCCAATGCCTCGGATACTTCAGGAATCTGCACATTAGAGTGAGGCTAGCTGCCTCACACTAGTATGCAGATTTACTAAAGTGTGATCCAGGCCACAAGGGCAGGATTTACATTGCAACATCCCGCGAGATCGTGTTAGATCTTGTGAGGCATCACAAGCCGGGTAGATCTTGTGAGTGATGTCTCTTGGCTTCTATTGCCCACACTGCGCCGTGGCGAGCTGCTTTTCGGGCGCAGCGTGGCCGTTGGATCACACCCCACATCTAACGTTAGATGTTGTGTTCTGAGTTTTACAAACAAGGGCTGGTTGAGTACGGTGAGTACTCTCATAGCAGCCAAACATTGATATGATCGACCAGTTGGTGAAATGTAGGGCCTATTTATCTTGCTTTGCGACTGAACATATAAGTCATGCTGATGTAGGCAAGAAAACACCACACTGAGGAAAGGGCATTTTTTTCAATCTATCTCGTACTTAACCAAACTTTTCATAGAATCCCGACAGTGCAGAAGAAGACCATTCGGCTCATTGAGTCTGCATTGACCCTTTGAAAGACCACCCTACCTCGACCCATCCTGCAACTCCACAGTAAGGGGCTATTTAGCAAGACCAATCCACCTAACCTGCGCATCTTTGGACTATGGGAGGAAACCGGAGCACCCGGTGGAAACCCACGTTGACAGGGGGAGAAAGTCAACACAGTCAGTAGCCCAGGCCGGAATTGAACCCGGGTCCCTGGTGCTGGTAGGCAGTAATGCTAACCACTTTGCCTCTGTGCCATCCCAAGGGAGTCCAGGGTTATGGGGGGACAGGCAGGAAAGTGGAATGAAGGTCACAATCAGATGTGCCGCGACCTTATTGAATTGGGGAGCAGACTCGATGGGCTGAATAACCTATTCCTGCTCCTATCTTTAATCTGATTAACAACAGCACATACTCTCAGGTGAGGTGGAGCATGAGCCAAATGCCGAGAGAGAATGGGCAGCACGGTAGCATGGTGGTTAGCATAAATGCTTCACAGCTCCAGGGTCCCAGGTTCGGTTCCCGGCTGGATCACTGTCTGTGTGGAGTCTGCACTTCCTCCCCGTGTCTGCGTGGGTTTCCTCCGGGTGCTCCGGTTTCCTCCCACAGTCCAAAGGTGTGCGGGTTAGGTGGATTGGCCATGCTAAATTGCCCGTATTGTCCTTAATAAGTAAGGTTGGGGAGGGGGGGGGCGTTGTTGGGTTACGGGTATAGGGTGGATACGTGGGTTTGAGTGGGGTGATCATTGCTCGGCACAACATCGAGGGCCGAAGGGCCTGTTCTGTGCTGTACTGTTCTATGTTCTAAGCTCTGTCTATACTAATTCCATGGTAAATCCAAGAGGAACACCCTATAGCTCTAAAGCCAATTATCCATGTTGGCTGCCTAAAAGCAACAGAATAGGTGGAAGAAAGGAGAGGGAGAGAGTGAGCATAAAACTGGGATAGAGAGAAAAAGCCTGCTCGAGGGAGAAAGAAAAGCCGAAAAGAGACAAAGAGTGCTAAAGAAAAAAAGAATGAATTAGCTGTCGTCTCTGTCAGGCTAATTTTCGGGAAATTATAACTGTAAAATATCTCCACATGAATATTGAGAAACAATACAGGAAAAACTCAGAATTATACCATCTGTTTTTAAAAAACTAATTATCTCCTCTTTATTTATGTAAAATACTTTCACAATGAGATTTGAAGACGTTAATGGCCGGGATTCTCTGGCCGCTAGCCGCTTTTTCCAGTGCGATGCACCCCTGCCAGCAGCGGGATTCTCCCTTCCCACAGCCGGCCAATTGGGTTTCCCATTGTGGCCACCTCACTCCATCGGGAAATCCGCAGTGGCAGACTGGAGAATCTCACCGACGGAGAATTCTGCTGAATATATTTTAAGATTCTCAACCTCCCCTGCTATCATATCAAGAAGATTATAGAACAGAGCATGGTGAATGAATAAGATACGGAGCGTCCTGGTGGCCTCTCTGAAGGCTGGATGGGGATAGGGATCTCCTGAATATCCCCCCTTTAAGAGCCCCACCTACCCTCCACATTGACCCACGGCCCGTCCAGCATGCCACATGAACTACCTGGCAGCAAACCTGTCCCATTCACATTCTTCAGGGGCCTGCCTCCTCCATGATATGTGCTCCGTGTCTCCTGCAGTACCTGCAGTGGCCACCATTTCCAGTGGTGCTGCCCTTTAATTGTTTAGCAGATCTTAGAGGTGGGGATCTTTGCCTTTAAAAGCACAGGAATCCCAATGGCAGGCAGCAGATTGCCTGATGGACATTTAGTCCCACTGGGGCTCCCAGAACTGGCCATGGCAGTTTGCCACTGGCATTCCAGCTTGTGTGAACGGGGCCACCGCCTCAATCATTAAATTTAGTCCACAGTGACTGAGGACAGCTGGACAACAGATTTGCTTGAAGAAAAACAGATTTTTTCAAATAAATTTAAAGTGCCCATTTCTTCTTTTTTCCAATGAAGGGGCAATTTAGCATAGCCATTTCACCTACCCTGTACATCTTTGGGTTGTGGGGTGAGACACGGGGAGAATGTGAAAACTCCACACGGACATTGACCCAGGGCCGGGATCGAACACGGGTCCTCAGCACCGTGAGGCAGCAGTGCTAACTACTGCCACCCCAGAAGAAAACCTGTTGTTTCTACTTCTCTTCAGGTTATGATTGGAGATGGGTTCAGGGTTTTCAATTCATAACCTTTGGGTAGAAAATTGCTGTCTTGTTTTAAACATTATCCTGTGAGTTTTTCCTGCGTCCTAATGAAAACCAAACTCAACCAATCCAAAATAGTGAAGGGTTTTTACTGACTGAATAACTATTTGCTCATCATTTGCCACTCCTGTAGCTCCTCTCATCAGGCTATGTATAAATATAATTACTGTAATTTGTCATTGGGCTCTGGGAGAGACAGGCATTTATTTACCAACAATATTTATTGCTCATCCCTAATTCTATTGAGGGCATTCGGGTCAGTCAACTGTTTGCGTCCTGTTTGCAAGAGGATCAGTAACTAGTGGACACCAATGTAAGGAAAGTTCCAAAAGAATCAGAGGAGGAGTGTTTTTACACAGAGGGCGTTGTGATCTGGGAAGTACAGTCTGACAAGGTGGTGGAAGGAGATTCAGTAATAACATTCAGAAGGAAATTTGATAATGACTTGAAGGATTAAAAGGTAATTGGGCTCTGGAGAGTGAGACTGATTGAACATGGAAGAGCCATCACAGGCATCATGGCAGAATGGCCTCCTTCTGCGTTGCATCATTCAATGATTCTGTGAACTAAAGATCGAATTGTTACACTGTGATTGTGCTATCATTTCAGTTAAGTCTTTAAAAATAAATTTAGAGTACCCAATTCTTTTTTTCACCATTAAGGGGCAATTTAGCATGTCCAATCCACCTACCCTGGTCGTGGGGTGAGGCCCACGCAGACACGGGGAGAATGTGTAAACTCCACACAAACAGTGACACAAGGCCGGGATTGAACCCAGGTCCTCGGCACCATGAGGCAGCAGTGCCAACCACTGAACCACCATGCTGCCCCTTACTCAGGTTTGACTGTGAAATATTACTCCAGAAGCTATGTACACCTGCATTTAATGACTTGACACTACTGATGGAGGGCAGTGATGGGTAAAGATAGAGGCATCAATGTACATTTAGTAAGAAACGGGGAGGCCACAACAAGTAAAAGATATTTATTAAAACAAGTACATGCATGAGGCATGGTAAACGTCACATGGTGTGCTCTCTCTCTCTCTCTCTCTCCTGATCGGGTCCACACTGGCTAACCTTTTATACAAGTGCAGATAAGCTACCCATCCTTAGCAGGGGAGGGCAACACGGTAGCATTGTGGATAGCACAATCGCTTCACAGTTCCAGGGTCCCAGGTTCGATTCCGGCTTGGGTCACTGTCTGTGCGGAGTCTGCACATCCTCCCCGTGTGTGCGTGGGTTTCCTCCGGGTGCTCCGGTTTCCTCCCAGAGTCCAAAGATGTGCAGGTTAGGTGGATTGGCCATGATAAATTGCCCTTAATGTCCAAAATTGCCCTTCGTGTTGGGTGGGGTTACTGGGTTATGGGGTTATGGGGATAGGGTGGAGTTGTTGACCTTGGGTAGGGTGCTCTTTCCAAGAGCCAGTGCCGACTCGATGGGCTGAATGGCCTCCTTCTGCACTCTAAATTCTATGCTGCTCCTCAAGGAACTTGGGGAAAACATTCATCACCACAATGTGTGACACGTGCTGGTTATTTCAGTACAAACTACATTTGAGTGCAGATTGGGATTATCTGAGGATCTAGGGTCTCACCAGCTATTTCTAAACACTGACTAAAGGTCAAAGGTTAGCTCACTAACTGCAGGAACACTAGTCCAGTATAATGAGCACTAGGCTACCTTAACCACTCTTTTTGGCATCAGCAAAATGCCCATTTCCTGTATAATTTGGATGTCTGCACTATGCTGAGAAAAAGCTTCTTGCTCACCCCAGACCAACGCCGGCATCTCCGTCAATAATGTCCATTATGATATGTATATAGGGGGCAGCACGGTGGCGCAGTGGTAGCATTGCAGTCTCACGGCGCTGAGGTCCCAGGTTCGATCCTGACTCTGGGTCACTGTCCGTGTGGAGTTTGCACATTCTCCCCGTGTTTGCGTGGGTTTCGCCCCCACAACCCAAAAGATGTGCAAGGGTAGGTGGATTGAACACGCTAAATTGCCCCTTAATTGGAAAAATGAATTGGGTACTCTAAATTTATTTTAAAAAAATGATATGTATATAGGTATACCAGTGAATGGTTAATTATTACATATCAGTGTAATTCAAACACTGGAGGGCACCACCAGTTCCTAGTATAAATATTAGAACTCAGGGAATCATGGGTAGTCAGTGAGCAGAGGAGAGATATTGACCACAGCTCAAGGACTAGTTTAGATTAGAGAGAAGTAGCACATGGACATTATTAGTTAATTCTAGATTATAGATGAATGTTTAACAAACTCAATCTTACATTATTATTGCATGCTGCTGGAAAGCACGCAGTGGGGTGCATCGGCGGCAGAGGCGATCACTCACGCTGGCATGAACAGCTGGAAGATCTTGCCCAGTGTATTTGATGCTTCCCATCTTGGCGACATGAACAAATTTAGAATCATAAATCACATCCTTCATTTGATAGCATTTAACCAACCCCCCCACACCCTGTCCTCCCCTAAGCAACCACAGCCGGGGCACCCAGCTATTAAAAATTGCAGAACTCAGGAAAGAAAAGGCAGAGTTATTTTCACAAAGGCACAGTGAAGATAATGATGTTGCTTCTTCAGTACAGTACTGAGGGTGTGCTACACTGTCAGAGGTGCCATCTTTTGCATGAGGTATTGAACTGAAACCCTGATAGCTCTCTCGGGTGAATGCAAATGCTCTCACAACATGATTTCAGAGAAGAGCAAAGGATTTCTCCCTTGTGTTCTGGCCAAGCTTTCACCCTCAATTACCAATAAAACAGATTGCCTCAGCTATTATCTCGTAGCTGTTTGTGGAAGCTTGCTGGTCCAAATTGGTTGCTTTATTCCCCACACTACAACAGTGGCCACACTTCAAAAATACTTAATTGGTTGTGAAGCTCTTTGGGATGTCCTGAGGTCATGAAATATACATAGAAATATAAATCCTTTTATTCAACTCTGGCAACTCTCCACTACAGTGAAGTGAGTATCCCAGCAGTGTCCGTGATAGCGATCATTATCTTTTAAAAAATAAATTTACAGAACCCAATTCTTGTTTTTCCAATTATGGGACAATTTAACATGGACAATCCACCTACCCTGCACATCTTTGGGTCGTGGGGGTGAGACCCACGCAGACACGGGGAGAATGTGCAAACTTCACACGGACAGTGACCCGGGGCGCTGTGAGGCTAACCACTGCACCATCATGCCGCCACGTGAGGCAGAAGTGCTAACCACTGCACCACCATGCTACCCATGGAGTTTGTGAACTAATTTTCGGAAAGTTTACTACGAGCCAGCCAGGAGCCGGATAGTGATCAATTATCACCGTAACATCTCAACATACCAATTAGGATCTGGAGGAGGCCACTCGGCCACTCGAGCCTGCTACCCTATTCAATAAGATCATGGCTGACCTGATTATCACCTCAGGCTCTGCCTACCCCTGATAGCCTTTCACCCCCTTGCTTATCCAAGATCTGTAAATCTCTGCCGTACAAACATTCAAAGGTTCCACTTCCACTTTTCATTAAATACACAAAAAAACACAACAACAAATACAGTAACAATCCCCCAAACAACTTCCCCTTCAACATACAAACCCAAACATTGTTTTGTGGGAAAGAGCAGAACTAGAGGCCATTAATTTAAGATAGTCACCATGATAGAAGTCTAAAAGATTATGAGGGCATGGACAGAGTGGATAGTCAGAAGCTCTTTCCCAGAGTGGAAGAGTCAATTACTAGGAGACACAGGTTTAAGGTGCGAGGGGCAAAGTTTAGAGGCAATGTGTGAAGGAAGGTGGGTGCCTGGAACTCGCTGCCGGAGGTGGTGGTGGAAACAGGGACGATAGTGACTTTTAAGGGACGTCTTGATAAATACATGAAAAGGATGGAAATAGAGGGATATGGACCGCGGAAGTGTAGGGGGTTTTAGTTCAGACAGGTAGCATGGTCGGCGCAGGCTTGGAGGGCCGAAGGGCCTGTTCCTGTGCTGTATTTTTCTTTATTCTTCTTTGAACACGCTTTAATGTTAATGACCTGGCTCTCAAGACCCCATAACCACAAATATCCACATTTCTGTTGGGTTTTGTAACAATCTCCTGTCAAGTTGGCTTTTCTTCCTTTGTCTTTTTATCCATCACAGGAGTAAGGTCCCAGAAAAAAAAGCAAACGGGAGATTGGGGAGTGCAGAGAGGGTGAAGGGTGCAAGAACTGTGCATCTTCTCTCGAGCATTCCTGCTTCTGAACAACTTCAGGTTTTCCTTTCCCCTTTGTGGATTTGCTGTGATGCGGATCGATGAGAAGACAGAGGATGCTGGCTAAAAGTGTGAGCAAAGGGTGAAGGATGAGGGTTTTGGAGTAAGAGATGCAAAGGTGATGCCGGGCCCTGCACAATTCGATCCGTGTCTGCATCATCAGGGCCAAGCTCTGGCTATGAAGTCAAATCCCAGCCCTCATCAACAAGGTAGGATTCCAGCCAGTGAGCAATGGAGTTTGGGATATGCCTGATGTGTGCCTACTTGCAAAGAATGGTTGAGTGGTAGTCCCAGGGAATTCAGGAAGCATCGAAAGTCAGCTTGGACATCAGGCATTTTAAAACATTGCTGCCTGTTACACATGTGGTGTGAAATATTTGAGAGACCAGCACTGTGTGCAGCAAAGCATGAAGGATTACAAAAAAGCTCGCTTCATTTGCAGAGGCCAGAAAACAAGCACATATCATACAGTTAAACACAAAGGATCTGGCTCAATTTGGAGAGAAATAAAAAGCAGACTATGAGCTATAAAGGAATTATTCGAAATACAAAATTGATTCATAAACAGTTCATAAGCTTGTATCAAAATCTTATTTATAGGAAAAGCTGGGAGAAGCAGAAGAGAATTGTACCCTTCAACAAACCCCCCCCCCCCCCCATTCTATTCGGTTCAAAAAATTCTGTTTTGCAAATTCTGCTGCTGTAAGCTTCACTGAATGAAAGAAGCAATCCCATGACAACAAAGGGACTTTTTCCATGTTTATACATTTATATATAAGATGATAAAAGGTATTGACACAGTAGACATAGAGTGGATGTTGCCTCTTGCTAGCATTGTTGCTTCACAGAGGCATGGTCCCAGGTTCGATTCCCGGCTTGGGTCGCTGTCTGTGTGCATTCTGCACGTTCTCCTCGTGTCTGCGTGGGTTTCCTCCGGGCGCTCCAGTTTCCTCCCACAAGCCCTAAAAAATGTGCTGTTAGGTGGATTGGACATTTTGAATTCTCCCTCAGTGTACCAGAGCAGCCGCCGGAATCTGGGATTTTCACAGTATCTTCATTGCAGTGTTAATATGACACTAATAAAGATTATCATTATCTTGTGGGGCAATCTAGAACAAAAGGTCATAGTTTTAGGATGAGGAGTATCAGATTTAAAACAGAGATAAGGAGAAATTTCTTCTCCCAAAGGGTTGTGAATCTGTGGAATTCAGTAGCCCAGAGTGCAGTGGATGCAGGGACATTGAGTAAATTTAAGGAGGATATAGACAGATTTGTAATTAGTAATGGCTAGTAATGGTTTGAAGGGTTATGGATATTGGGCAGGAAAGTGGAGTTGAAGCCGAGAGGATATCAGCCATGATCATATTGAATGGTGGAGCAGGCTCAAGGGGCTGAATTGCCTACTCCGAGTGCCTACTTTCTTATCAAGGACAGTGCATTGCCACAACCAGTAACCGAGTCATTCTGATACCTGCCTCAAACTATCTATTGTTTTTAATAGCTGTTTTCCGGTGTCAACTGCGATGGTACAGCCATCCTTGAGTCAGGTTATGCATCCAAATTCTACCCCAGAGACTTGACAATCTAGGCTGACATTCAAATACTGCATTGAGGGAGTGCTGCACTGGCAGAGGTGCCAACTTTCAGATCAGCTGTTCAACAGAGGCTCAATCTGAATTCCCAGGTGGATGCAAAAGTTCCCGTGAAGAAGGCCAAGGGATTTATTCTAATTCCCTGGCCATTGGCCAAACAGCATCACTAAAACAATTTAAATGGTTCTTTATCCCATTGCTATTGTGGGACCTTGCTGTGCTTAAATGGGCTGCAAAGTTTCCTACTTTATAACAGTGAGTACTCTTTAAAAGTGCTTAATCAGCTTTGAAAAACATTCACCAGAATGATACCAAGGCAAAAGGTTTAATTATTAGAACAGATTACATAGCATAGGGCAACACGGTAGCATGGTGGTTAGCATAAATGCTTCACAGCTCCAGGGTCCCAGGTTCGATTCCCGGCTGGGTCACTGTCTGTGCGGAGTCTGCACGTCCTCCCCGTGTGTGCGTGGGTTTCCTCCGGGTGCTCCGGTTTCCTCCCACAGTCCAAAGATGTGCGGGTTAGGTGGATTGGCCATGCTAAATTGCCCTTAGTGTCCTAAAAAATAAGGTTAATGGGGGGGGGGTTACTGGTATAGGGTGGATATGTTGGCTTGGGTAGGGTGATCATTGCTCGGCACAACATCGAGGGCCGAAGGGCCTGTTCTGTGCTGTACTGTTCTATGTCTTCTATTAATATTTACCACCCAATTAAGGAGCAGTTTAGCGTGGCCAATTCACCTACACTGCACATCTTTGGGTTGTGGGCTGAGACCCACACAGACACGGGGAGAATATGCAAACTCCACACGGACAGTGACCCGGGGCCAGGATTGAACCCGGCTCCTCAGTGGCTTGAGGCAGCGGTGCTAACCATTGCGCCAACCTGCCACCCAACCTGTATTAAAATTGAAGGATGAAATAAATGAGGTGTTTGAGATGATTTAAGAGGAGATTAATGGGTAGATAGTGAGAAACACGTCCCTCTGCTGGAAACTGAGACTGAAACTCTTACCACTCCAGATTTTTTGTAATAAGTTAAGTGGATATCCTTCGATTTGCCTCCTTTAATCCTTCAACACGGCATCCAAACACCGGCAGTGCACATCTGCTCTCAGTGGATGAAGAGTTTTTTTTTAATTTAGAGTACCCAATTCATTTTTTCCAATAAAGGGGCAATTTTAGCATGGCCAATCCACCTACCCTGCACATCTTTTGGATTTTTGGGGGGGGGGGCGAAACCCACGCAAACACGGGGAGAATGTACAAATTCCACACAGAGAGTCCCAGAGCCGGGATTGAACCTGGGACCTCGGCGCTCTGAGGCAGCTGTGCTAACCACTGTGCCACCGTGCTGCCCTCAGCGGATGAAGGATTAACACAACTTCTGATAGCTACAGAGGAACAAGTCCACACATATGTCAATACCTCTGGTGTCGATGAAGACCCGAAAAGAAGATCCACTGTGCAACCATCATTGGAACTCAGACCTTTAAATGATGATGTCAACAGAGAACTAGGAGATGATTGCAGTTCCATCAAAGAACTAAACCCCCAAGTTCTCTTTGAACCCGAAGGAGTTAAGTTTATTTTAGGACCAACTCCTGTGGAAGTGCAGCTGATCAAAATGGAGAGACAGAAAACTGAGATTCAGAGATTTTTATGAGGTGAGGTTCACAAATCCAAGGTGGGAAGGTGGAGTTAAAATACAGAAGATATGCTCTGGGATTTTCTGTTGGCGGGTTCCTCCACCACGCCAGCAGCGCACCCATGCCCACACATTTCCCGGCGGCGTGGGATGGCCCACAATGGGAAAACCCATTAGTCGGCTGCGCAAACGGAAAATCCCGCTGCCGGCGGGGGTGGGCCACACTGGAAAACTGGGCTCGTGGGACGGAGAATCCCGCCCATGATCTAACTGAATGACAGAACAAGCTCCAAATTTACAATGGCCTCCTCCTGTACATATGCTCCTCAAGCACTTTGGGATGTCCAAGGTATTTCTGAATTAATGAATTTCATGATTGAAAGTTACCATTGGTGGTTGTATTCTGGTTTTAACGTCTCCTCCAGGAGTTGAGATTTTGTTTTAAGTCATTCATGGGATGTGGGTGTCGCTGGCGGGGCCTGCATTTCTTGCCCATCCCTAATTGTCCTTGATCTCAATGGCTTACTGGGCCATTTCAGAGGGCATTTTAAGAGTCAACCACATTGTTGTGGGCCTGGAGTCACATGTCGGCCAGACCAGGTAAGGACAGCAGATTTCCCTCCCTAAAGAACATTAGTGGACCAGATAGGTTTTTGTGACCATCAACAATAATTTCATTTGGCTTTTTTTTGTCATCAAACAATTTTATTGCGGTATTTTTCGGCATTGTAAACAGTTACAGATAACAACAAAAAAAAACCAAAAAAGGCAAAAATGTACAAACATCAACGTAAAATCAATACTTCAATCGAACCATACTGCACAAGCCCGCTCCTCTCCCATCGACACTGCCCGCCTATTTATCCCTCCTACTCTACTCTAATCCCCCCCCCCCCCCCGCCTGGCGTTAACTCTCCCGCGAACAAGTCGATGAACGGTTGCCATCTTCAGGCGAACCCCAGTACAGATCCCCTCAAGGCGAACTTAATTTTTTCCATACCTAGAAAACTTGACATGTCCGAAAGCCATAGCTCGGTCTTCGGGGGGTTTTGAGGCCCTCCATGCCAGCAGTATTCGTCGCCGGGCTATCAGGGAAGCAAAGGCCAGAACATCAGCCTCTTTTGCGCCCTGGAGTCCAGGGCGCGTAAATTGCCACCCCTGGACTGATCACCACCCTTGTTTTTAGCACCCGGGACATGATCACCGCAAATCCCTCCCAGTATCCCCTAAGCTTAGGACATGCCCAAAACATGTGAATGTTGTTTGCTGGTCCTCCCCCGCATCTAGCGCACTTATCCTCTACCCCAAAGAACTTGCTCATCCGAGCTACCGTCATGTGGGCCCAGTGAATGCCTTAAATTGAATCAGGCCGAGCTTGGCACATGTTGCGGTTGAGTTTACCCTACTCAGGGCTTCTGGCCACAGCCCGTCCTCCATCTCCCCGCCAGGCTCCTCCTCCCATTTGAGTTTCAGTTCCTCCGTCTGGGACTCTTCCCCCTTCATGTGCACCTTATAAATATCTGAGACTCTACCCTCTCCTCCTTCTCCTCTAGAGACTATTCTGTCTTGGATAGATCCCGTACCCACCATCCACTTCCTTATCATGGCTATGTTAGCCGCCCAGTAGTAGTTGATCAGACTCGGCAATGCCAGCCCTCCCTCGCTGCGGCTCCTTTCAAGCATCGCCTTCTTCACCCGCGGGGATTTTCCCGCCCAGACAAAGCTCATGATGATTTTGCCAGTCCTTTTGAAGAAGGACTGTGGGATAAAGATCGGGAGGCACTGGATGAACAGGAATCTAGGGAGGATTGTCATCTTTACAGTCTGCACCCTCCCCGCCAGTGACAGTGGGAGTGCATCCCATCTCCGAAACTCCTTCTTCATTTGAAAATGAAATGAAAATGAAAATTGCTTATTGTCACGAGTAGGCTTCAATGAAGTTACTGTGAAAAGCCCCCAGTCGCCACATTCCAGCGCCTGTCCAGGGAGGCTGCAACGGGAATCGAACCGTGCTGCTGGCCAGCTTTAAAAGCCAGCGATTTAACCCAGTGAGCTAAACCAGCCCCTTTCCACCACCCTGGTCAAATTTAACTTGTGCAACCTGCCCCAGTCTCGTGCCACCTGTATCCCCAAGTACCGGAAACTTTCCTCAACCAGCCTAAATGGCAGCTCCTTCAGTCTCTTCTCCTGGCCTGCACCACAAACATCTCACTCTTGGCCATATTTAATTTGTACCCTGAGAACCGGCCGAACTTCCTCAGTGTTTCCAGTATATTTTCCATTCTGGCCAGTGGGTCCGACACGTACAGGAGCAGGTCGTCCGCATAGAGAGAGACCCTATGTTCCACCCCGCCCCTGGTCATTCCCTTCTATCCCTTTGCAGCCCTCAGCGCAATCGCCAACGGTTCTATGGCCAGCGCAAACAGCAACGGGGAGAGTGGGCATCCCTGTCTGGTCCCGCGATGTAGTCTGAAATAATCTGACATTACCCTGTTCGTCCTAACGCTAGCTTTTGGGGCCTGGTACAGTAGTCTGACCTAATTCACCAGTCCCTCCCCGAACCCAAACCGTCCGAGCACCTCCCACAGATAGCCCCACTCCACCCGATCGAAGGCCTTCTCAGCGTCCATTGCCACCACTACCTCCACCTCCTTGCCCGTCGGGGGCATCATGATCACATTAAGCAATCTTTTCAAGTTAGCTGTCAGCTGCCTGCCTTTCACAAACCCTGTCTGATCGTCCCCAATCACCTCCGGTACGCAGTCCTCAATTCTAATCACCAGGACCTTTGCCAGGAGCTTGGCATCCAGATTGATCAGGGAGATTGGCCTATATGACCCGCAGGATTCCGGGTCCTTGTCCCGCTTCAGTATCAGCGAGATGGTGGCTTGCGACATCGTCGGCGGCAGGGTCCCTCTGTCCCTTGCCACATTAAAAACCCTAGTCAAGACCGGTCCCACTAACTCCGAGAACTTCTTGTAAAACTCTACTGGATATCCATCCGGCCCCGGGGCTTTCCTCGGCTGCATGGCCTTTAGGCCCCCCAATACCTCCTCCGCTCTAATCGGGGCCCCCAGCCCGTCCACTAGTCCCCTGCCTACTTTTTGGAATGTTAGCCCGTCCAGGAACCTTCTCATCTCCTCCGGCTCATCCGGGGGTTCTGAAGTATACAGCCTACTATAGGAGTCCTGGAATATCTTATTCAGTCCTGCCGGGTCCTCCACTCTGCTCCCCTCCCCATCAATCACTCTACTTATTTCCCTGGCCGCACCCTCTTCCTGAGTTGCTGTGCTAGCAATCTGCTGGCCTTCTCCCCATGCTAATTTCATTAGACTTTTAATTCCAGATTTTTATTGAACACAAATGTCACCATCTGCTTTGGCGTGATTCGAACCCAGGTCCAAAGAGCATTGGACTACTAGTCCAGTGACAATACCACTATGCCACCTCCTCCTCTAAAGTGGCTATTGGTATCTCAAAGGTTGGGAAATTGAGCCTTATATGCATTATTGCAGTGCTTCACCAGAACGGGTGGATTCCTTGACCGCTCTTGCTGTATAAACCTATGTGGTCTCACTGGACTGCTGAATGGTCTGCTTTGTTCAATCAGATGCCAGGATTTTGGCTCATACAATAGGGCCACTGTTGAGAAAAGATGTGGACCTGTAGGTCTTCATTTCCCTGTGCAGCACAGGGATCATAATGGAAACAAATCTCCTTTCCAGCATCTGTTCCAAAATGTCCCCTCAACTCACCAAAGGCGGCCAACTAACCTAGCACCAGCCCAACACAATCAGATTGACTGCCAAGCAGAGGAAATTCTAGTACTTACAATCATGATCACACTCCTGCAAATACCAGGAGGAAATGTACAATGACTCACCTAATTGTTGAGTCATATGGTCATATATAGAATACAGTAAAACATTGATGTTCACCTTCGATCATGGTTTGATGTATTCGATGAGGTAAAGCAGGATTTGTACTGAAAGCCTTGAACTGTATTCACAGCCAACAAGCTTTACTTCACACTGATTATAAAGTGCCAGGCTGACACCAAAGCAGCAAAGTGAAGCTGAATGAGGCTCCCCTCCCTGAGGGGACCTCAGCCAGCTGAATTTTCAGTGTCAGACTGTGATCCAATGGTGTACTCAGGCTGCACACATTCTCCACACTGGTGTTAGAACTGTACTGTGAACTCACCCTCAAAACCTTAAGTACATAAATAACCAAATATTGCAAATGTATAGCGACACCATGATATCAAAAACCAACATATTGAAAGGTGACACCCCATTAAAGAAAATGACTTTAATAGGAACATTAATTTACCAGGTAGACCATTTTCAGGCTGTTGTTGATTCTGGCTGATACTCGAAATCAGTGTTAATGTATTCAGCCTAATGAGGGGAAATGGGATTTGCTGAATGTGAGGAATAGTTTTCAGGAGATCATTTGAAATGTTTCAAATATATGTGAAATCCATATCAGCCCTGCTCTTTTCCAATGTTATATATTTGACGATTGTTCATCATTTAATTCTGCCATCAAAGGGCTTGTGGTGCAAAGGACAACTCTCCCTTGGCTGGATTCTCCCAAAATGAGGCGGAGAATCGCCGGGGGCAGCGTGAATCCCACCCCCGCCGGCCGCCGAATTCTCCGGCACCGGAGATTCGGCGGGGGCGGGAATCACGCCGCGCCGGTTGGCGGCCGCTCACAGCGGCCCCCCTGGCAATTCTCCGGCCCGCGATGGACCGGAGTCCCGCTGGTTCTTTGCCAGTCCCACCGACGTAACTTACACTAGGTCCCATACGGGACCTGGTGGCGCGGGCGGGCTCCGGGGTCCTGGGGGGGGGGGGGGGGGGGGGGGGGGGGGGGGGGGGGGGGGGAGCACGGTGATCTGGCCCCGGAGGAGTGCCCCCAAGGTGCCCTGTCCGCGATCGGGACCCACCGATCCGTGGGTGGGCCTGTGCTGTGGGGGGACTCTTTTCCTACGTGCCGGCCGTGTCAGCCTCCTGCGATGGCCGACACATAGGTGAACCCCCCCCCACCCGCGCGCATGCGCGGGGATGACGTCAGCAACCGCTGACTTTCCCGCGCATGCGTGGACCCACGCCGGCTGGCGGAGTCCCTTCGGCCCCGGCTGGTGTGATGCCAAAGGCCTTCCATGCCGGCCAGCCGGGCACAAACCACTCCGGCGCCGGCTTAGCCCCTAAAGGTGAGGAGGATTCCGCGCCTTTGGGGCGGGCCAACGCCGGAGTGGTTCATGGCACTCCGTCCCACCGGGACCCACCCGGCCTGCCGGGCACGGGAGAATCCTGCCCTATGTCCCCCACGCTGGTGTAGAAATGGTCGAGTTTTACTCCCGAAATTCCTATTAAAAAGTTGACCGAATTCAATGCCCTACAGGGACTAGCAGGGACCCGGACTAAATCTCGCAGTTTGAGCTGCGGATACAGGTCCCCACACTTCTAGTTTGGAGTCCGCGCATGCGCTAGGCCGCGGCCTCCAATGGCTGAGCCGAACGCCATGGTGGACTCTGACCGCGGCGCCAGTCAGAAAAGTGAGACCCCCAATCGGCCACATGCCTGATCATCTAAACCCACACATCTAATTCTATAAGGGCCCCCTCCCTCCGGTCTTCGAAACCCCACCCCGCCCCTGACCAGGGCGTCCTTAGACTGAGTCTGCAGCTGCCACGTCAGCATCCCGACCGGCAATAGGTGGTTAGTTCCACGCCGTTGGGAACTCGGCCGGTCGGGAGCAGAGGATTGCTAGGCGGCCCTCTGGCAATGGTCCCCCGGCGACGTGGCGTACTCGGCGGTCACGCCGATTTTCGTGTTTCGGAGAATCGCTGAATCGGTGCCAGGCCCCGAGTACGTTGTGAAAGTGGATTCTCCGCCCCCGCACCGGCCGCAAATTTGGCTTGGGGCAGCGGAGTATCGAGCCTCTGGCCGGGATTCTCCCCTACCCGGCGGGGCGGGGGGCCCCGGCGTCCCGATGGCAAGAACCACTCCGGCGTCGTGCCTCCCCAAAGGTGCGGAATTCTCCACACCTTTAGGGGCTAGGCCCGCGCTGGAGTGGCTCTCGCTCCGCCGATCGGCGCCAACGGCCTTTGGCGCCACGCCGACCGGCGCCGGGGCTGGCCGAAAGGCCTTCGCCGGTCGCCATCAGTCCGCGCAAGCACCAGAGTGTCAGCAGCCACTGACGTCATCCCGGCGCATGCGCGGTGGGGGTCTCTTCCGCCTCCGCCATGGTGGAGGCCGTGACGGCGGCGGAAGAAAAAGAGTGCCCCCACGGCGCAGGCTCGCCTGCCGATCGGGGACACCCCCGGGGTCCGATAGCCGCCCCCCAGGGCCCGCTCGCGCCACCTGCTGTCGCCGGCACCAGAGGTGGTTTAAACTACGTCGGCGGGAGAGGCCTGACAGCGGCGGGACTTCGGCCCATCGCGGGCCGGAGAATCGCCGCGGGAGGCCCGCCGACCGGCGGGGTGCGATTCCCGCCCCCGCCGATTCCCGGGTGGCGGAGAATTCCGCCCAAGGCAGGGGCGGGTTTTATGCCAGCCCCGGGCGATTTCCCGACCCTGCAGGGGGTCGGAGAATTCCGTCCCCTATCTCTGAACCAGAAGCCAAGGGTTGAAGTCCCACACCAAGGTCTGATGACCGAGGAAGGTGTGTTGAGAACAGCTTGAGTATCAAATCCTTCCAACAGCAGGTGGTAAGAGAGAGAGAGATTCCTGATCAGCCATGAGGTGGAAATAAAGATGGAACCTCTACCATCACTATCCATAACTCCAGATGACAATGTTCATGTAAAAGTGCACTATCCGCAGCAGCTTTTACTCCTTGTAGGGGTCAGTTGGCTCAGTTAGCTGGACAGCTGGTATGAATAGTGCCACCAGCAGGATTTGTTCCCCATTGAGCTAGGCTAAACTCTGGACCTGCCTTCTTGCCCTTCCCATACCCATGGTGGAGATTGTGGGAGAGTGAGCTGGATTAGCCTTCAGGCAGAGAAATGAAGTATAAGAGGGCCTATGGTCATCCAGTAGCATCCAGCACAATCCCTGATTCTAGAGAGTGGAACAGTTGCAAACTTTAATATTATAGGGCTGTCCTATCAGTCTGCACTCCCTGACAACAGGGCCAAGATTGGCAAATCACCAAGCGATGGAAATAGGCAAGAGGCTATCACTCAAGCAGCGCTAATATTAACCTCTTAAAAAATCATTTGCAAAATAGCAAAGATTAAAATGTCTGTGAAAGGAAGATCCAGTATGAATATTATTCTGAAATTTTATTATTAATTTTATACACGCTGGATTCAGTAAAGAATCTTATAATGAGAAGTGGTGTGCGGTATGAATGTAAAACACTGCTCTTTCACATCTGAAATCTGGCTTTCAACAAAAACCTGAGGGAATGATCATTGTCTACCTTCAAAGATACAATGCAAAATGACTTTTCACAGTCTCAGATCTGTACTTCATGGAATTGTGGTCTTGGGACAACCTACCTATAATTCATCATTAAATCGACATACATGCAAATGTTACATTGGCACAGTAAATTGTATTTTCTTTCAGATTGGGATTAAAATAGAGGCCTCTCAATGGTCCTTTGGTAAATGCACTACCTATTCTGCGATACTCGATAATATAGGTCAGAAAGGCTCCAGTGTTAACCACTGTGTCATACCTTAGCTGGATTCAATAACACTATCCCTGATCCTAGTGTCCTTCGACAACTGAGGGAGAAACTAAAACCTGTTAAAGCCCTCCTCCATTCAGAAACCCTGGTTGATGTATTTGTGCAACATTATATCATAACAAGATGAAATTTAGTTGTGTTCCTTCCATGGTTGAATATCAGGACTCATACTTGATTCATGATAACTTGGATGACAATGACAATTTGCATTTATATAGTGCCGTTAACATAGTGAAAAGTATCCCAAGACAAATCATAAAAGCGTTACCAAACAATATTTTACACCAAACCATGGCCGGGATTCTCCAATACCGCGGCCAAGTTCTGAGCCGGCGTGAAAAGTGGCATGAACAGCTTCAGCGTCAATGATCCTCAATTGTCTGGTATGCTCCCCTTCCTAGGGGGCTAGGTTGGCACCAGAGTAGTCCCTGCAGCTCCAGCCGGTGCAGCACGGCCGGCACAGGTCCGCGCATGCGCGCTATGGCCGGTGCGAGTTTGCGCATGCGTCTCGGCTAGCGTGATTCCGCTCATGTGCGTGGGTTCCCGTCTCCGCGCCGGTCCGCGGACAATATGGCGAAGTCCTATAGGGGCCCTGCACAGAGGAACATAGACCCCCACGAAACCAGCCTGCCCACCAATCAGGAGACCCCGATCGCAGGTCAGGCCACCGTGGAGGCCCCCCCAAGGTCGGATACCGCGCCCCCCTCCCAGGACGGTCGCCGCAGGCACATCTTCCAGGTCCGCCGTGTGGGATCTGAGTAACCCACGCCGGCAGGACTCGGCCGAACTGGGCGGGCACTCGGCCCGTCGAGGCCCAGAGAATCGCCAGGGTTGGGGGGGCGCTTTCAACGGTCCCCAACCAGCTCGGCGGCGATCCCGCAGGAGCCCGAAAATTGGTGCGGGAGAATCTGTAAGCCAGCGTCAGGACGGCGTTGCGGGATTCTCGCCCCCCCCCCGTGGATGCTCCACCCCGGCTCAAGAATTGAGGAACAGAGGTGCGGGAAGGCGAAGTCAACTGAAGGCACAGCCGCCAATGTTGGAACAATTAAAATTGGGGATGATCAAGATGCCCAATTTAAAGAAGTGCAACGGAAGTTACAGAGAAGGCCAGGGAGGGATTTGAAAATAAGGTCGAGAATTTTTAAGTCAAGGTATTGACAGGCCAGGAACCAATATGGGCAAGTGAGCACAAGATGTGCCTTTAAAGAAAATAAATAGGTGTACACATTACTATGGTGAGGGCTAGTTGAGCAATACTTAATCTGGGAAAGTGGTCACTGTGTCAATTATTGCACAAGCTATGTTATACTTTGAGATGAAAAATAAAATAACAGAAATCAGTCTGCCCCTGAGCCTCTGCGGCAAAATCGCGATCGGTGGAGAATGAGCGTTGATGCCGAAATCCAGTGCAACACAGCTCCCGTGATTTTACGGTCCTTGGAGAATTGCCGCAAATCTACGCGGCGCGGGTAGGGGGCCATTGACAGAGGCCTCCGCGGCAATTCTCTGCCAACAATTGGCCGAGTTTCCAACGGCGTGGTTCTAACCACGGTTTGCCTACCGGGAACAGCCAGTGGCAGCTGTGGAGTCAGTCCACGGCAACCCTGGTGGAGGGCGGAGCAATCCTACACCGGGGAGGGGGGGGGGGGGGGGGGGGGGGGGCTCAGGGACAGCCATTCTAGCAATCGGCAGCCACCGATCCACAGGCTCGCGTGATCTCGGGGGGCCATATTTACGGAACCGGTCTGCGGTGCGAGTCCGCCATGTCGCACGGGGTGCCCGGCCGAATGTGCAGGGCCCCGTATTGGCAGCTAGAGCTGCGAGGAGTATTCTCGGGCCCTGCTCACCCCCTTCAGATAGGAGAATCACTCTGAATTTTCTTCTGGCTGGAGAGGGGACATAGCCCCATTATTGGAGAATTCCGCCCAAAGTGTTTCCAGTATTTTGATGGCACTCTTTGTTTCTTTGCGAAAATAGTTTATGGATGAGCAATGAAAGGGAACACCATCCTGACTCAGTAACCTCCTGCATAGAAGTCAGCACTGATGCTTGAAAACGGTGGAGATGGAACAAGGTGGCACAGTCGCACAGTGGTTAGCACTGTTGCTTCACAGCACAAGGGACCAGGGCTCAATTCCCAGACTGGGTCACTGTCTGTGCGGGGTCTGCACAATCTCCCCATGTCTGCATGTGTTTCCTCCGGGTGCTCTGGTTTCCTCCCACAAGTCCCGAAAGACGTGCTTGTTAGGTGAATTGGACATCCTGAATTCTTCCTCAGTGTACCCGAACAGGCGCAGGAGTGTGGCGACCAGGGGGTCTTCACAGTAACTTCATTGTAGTGTTAATGTAGCCTACTTGTGACACTAATAAAGATTATTATTATTAGATGGCTGTCTGATAAAGGATGTATAACCACCATTATTTCCTGTACCTATTGAGGAAAGCTTTTGTTGCATTTCAGGGGGATGAAAATTCACTTAAATCTATTACATTACTCTATGGAAATATATACTCCAATCACATAACACGGTCCATAGGAGCTGAGCATTTGTATGTTTTAATGAGGTAGGTGTTGCAACGAATATCCCCAATAGTCCAGTATTGAGATGGTACAGACTGGCAGCAAAGAGCTGTGAGATCCGTAATGAGGGTGAGGTGTAGTGTTATTTCATAACAGCTCAGCAAACATAATACAGTATTTCCTTCTGTATCACAGCAGCTTTTAATAATTCTTGTAGAAATGGTGAACTCGAGCTGGGTTTCAAAGGCATTTTTCAAAGTGACGATATACATGATGAATATGCTGACTGATCTTTCAGTATATGTACATTGGTCCAGCATTTGCTGGGACTATAACTGGGTGAGTTTTTTGCATGAATAACCCAGCAACCTGTGATGAGAAAGAGATACGCTGTGAGGTTGCAAATCACCACAAGTGGCTGGACAATTTGTACCACTCCACCATTAGCTTCACAAATATGACAGCCTCCCCTGACTTCGAAGAAATTGAGCATTTGTGCATTAATTGAACTTATCACAGAAAGTTAGGGCTGCTACTAAGCAATTTAAGGATCATTTTAATGAGGAAATTTGCATTCCTGCAATGCTGTCCACCTCTCCAGCCAGGGATTTAAACAGTGTGGAGATTCATTCCTGCTTGTAGCAATTTTTTTCAGATATTTTTTGAAATGTAAAATGTTTTTAAAGTATTTTCTTGCTTTTCTTTCCCTCTTTTTGACTCTAATTCACCTGATTTCCTGATCTGTTCCGTTCTCGGTTTTTAAATCAAATTGGTTTCAAGTGTTATCAAAGTCCCAGGTCTCAGTGAACCTTACTGCGGTTGTTCAATTCCCGTATCAGCCTCCCCGAATAGGCGCCGGAATGTGGCGACTAGGGGTTTTTCACAGTAACTTCATTTGAAGCCTACTTGTGACAATAAGCGATTTTCATTTCATTTCATTTATCATCTGACACTTCCAGCCGGTTGTTGGACAAAGCAATTGAAGGCTGAAGGAAAAGTGTCCAACTAACAAGTCAGCATGTGAGTCTCTTTCCAGCACATTGGATTGGATTGGATTTGTTTATTGTCACGTGTACCGAGGTACTGTGAAAAGTATTTTTCTGCAAGCAGCTCAACAGATCATTCAGTACAGGGGAAGAAAAGGGAATTAAACAAAATTCAAGAAAATACATAATAGGGCTTTAGAATTAATTTTTAAAAGATTAGAACTAGTATAAGTTATGTAAAAAGTGGATCTGTTGGGGAGAGCTTGCAGAGAGTCGCCTCGCTCCGGCGCCATCTTGAGAGTTTTTGACCCTCTGCGCCAATATGAAGAAAGTTGCAGACCACATTTGTAGAGGATTTATGAAGTTAAAAGTCTTTGTTATTGGTGTCTCATATGTAATAATAATAATCTTTATTGGTGTACAAGTAGGCTTACATCAACACTGTGAATAGTGCAGATTACAGACAATTCCCAGTCCATTGACTGGTTAGCACTGCTGCCTCACAGCGCCATGGACCACGGTTCAATTCCAGCCATGGGTAACTGTATGTGTGGGGTTTACACGTTCTCCCAGTGTCTGCTTTGGTTTCCTTCGGGTGCACCACTTTCCTTCCGCAGGTCAAAGATGTGCAGGTTAGGTGGTCAAGTAGGCTTAGGCTAAGATCAATGAATGGGTTACGGGGATAGTGCGGGGAGTGGGCCTAAGTAGAGTGCTCTTTCAGAGGGTCGATGGAGAGTTGATGGGTCGAATATCCGCTTTCTGCACTGTAGGGATTCTATGGATTCAAATCATTTCGGAAAATCATCAAATTAAGTGTGAGGGGCGAAGGTTGTTGTGGTGATCAGAGAGGAGTATTCAGTGTGACATGAGACAAAATTATTTTTCTCGGGCGTAGAGATGTACATGTGCTCCTTAGGATGCTGGAAAAATTATTCTAGAAGCATCTCTTTGCTCCTATACACCCCACACACACACATATCCCGTCCAGTTCTAACCCAAGATGGTGATCACGGTTCAAGGATCCTCATTTGCATGCTAAAGAGGACCTACCACCTGAAACAGCCAAGTACATTGATATCCGATGCTCGGCCCATTTCAAAATGGTATCAAAAAGGAAAACCAGAATTTGCTTCTTTGTATTCAATGGAACACCTTTGTACCCTTTGTACTCGAAAATGATTTTTTCCTCCTGCCCTGCTTTCCACAAAGCTTAATGAGCAACAGTTAGAATTGTTCCAGTGAAGCTCAACGGAAACTGGAGGAACAACATCTCACTTTCCGTAGGCACGCTACAGCCTTTCGGTCTCAACATTGAATTCAACAACTTCAGGTAATTAGCTCTACCCCACCTCAACCCATTTGTTTTCATTCCATTTCATTTTAACTGTCTTTTACCATTTCGTTCTCTCTCGTCTTTCTTTATATATATATTTAAGCCCCCCATCTTATCCACCTTTCCTTACCCTTTGTTTCCTCTCCCCCACATCTACATCTGTCAGAATTTACCCTCTGATGTTAGGTTCTCTGCAGTTTGGCCTTTCACACCTTTTATTCTCTCTGGGGACTGCCATTAACACTCTTTCCCCTTGGTTTCTGTGGGTAATAGCATCCCATTTCCCTGGGTTTCTGTGGCTATGACTCAACTTTCAGTCTCACTCCACAGTATAAATATTTCCCACTTTCTCTGTTTTTTAGCATTGACAAAGGATCATCTGGACTCGAAACGTTAGCTCTTTTCTCTCCCTGCAGATGCTGCCAGACCTGCTGAGATTTTCCAGCCTTTTCTCTTTGGTTTCAGATTCCAGCATCTGCAGTAATTTGCTTTTATTTAGTTAGAACTGGTTGTTGACTCTGGGAATTTGCTCCATCTTCAAACTCACCAGTGCCAATGAGGCATACTGTGACATTGCAGCGGCGACTCCTTTGCTTAAATGCTCAGTGACATTCTGTAAAATGGTTTTCCGTTTGAAATATTCTTTACTCAGTGTGCAGGGAACGGAAATCAATGAAAAGGACAGTGTGAGATTTTGACGATTTCCCCCTTACAAATCAGGCAAGTCGCCCTTCATGGTCAAGAAGGAGTCCTCTTAAATTATATGGTGACCCCACTGCACACAGAGACAGGACCAAAATACAGGCAAATGCGAGGTGATGCATTATGGAAGATCTAAATCAAGAGCAGACTATATGGTCAATGGAAGAGTCCTGGGGAAAATAGATGTACAGAGAAATCTGGATGTTCAAGTCCATTGTACCCTGAAGGTGGCAACGCAGGTCGATAGAGTGGTCAAGAAGGCATACAGCATGTTTGCCTTCATCGGACGGGGTATTGAGTACAAGAGTCGGCAGGTCATGTTACAGTTGTATAGGACTTTGGTTAGTCCACATTTGGAATACTGCGTGCAGTTCTGGTCGCCACATTACCAGAAGGATGTGGATGCCTTGGAGAGGGTGCAGAGGAGGTTCACCAGGATGTTGCCTGGTATGGAGGGTGCTAGCTATGGAGAAAGGTTGAGTAGATTAGGATTGTTTTCGTTGGAAAGACGGAGGTTGAGGAGGGACCTGATTGAGGTCTACAAAATTATGAGAGGTATGGACAGGGTAGATAGCAACAAGTTTTTTCCAAGAGTGGGGGTGTCAATTATAAGGGGTCATGATTTCAAGGTGAGAGGGGGAAAGTTTAAGGGAGATGTGCGTGGAAAGTTTTATATGCAGAGGGTGGTGGGTGCCTGGAACGCTTTGCCAGCAGAGGTGGTAGAGGTGGGCACGATAACATCATTTAAGATGCATCTGGACAGATATATGAACGGCTGGGGAACAGAGAGAAGTAGACCTTGGAAAATAGGCAACAGGTTTAGATAAAGGATCTGGATCGGCGCAAGCTGGGAGGGCCGAAGGGCCTGTTCCTGTGCTGTAATTTTCTTTGTTCTTTTGTCGTTGTATAGGAAAAGTGCTAGCTATTCAGCCCCTCTAGCCTGTTCTACCATTAAATCAGGTCATGATTCATCAAAGTTGAAATCAGCCAACACTTTCAGTGACATAGTTGTAATGTTCCTGGATTAACAATCTAGAGATCCAAGATAATACTATAGGGACATGGATTCAAATCTCACCATAGCAGCTGGTGGAAGTTCTTTCAATGAACAAATCTGAAACATAAGCTGGTCTCAGTAATAGTGATCATGAAACTATCATCAATTACCTTCACTAATGCCCTTTAGGGAAGGAAATATGCCCAGTCTGACCTGCACGTGACTCCATATCCACAGTAATGTGGCTAACTCTGAAATGGCTGAGCAAGCCACTCACTTAATGAGGATGGGCAACAAATGCTAGCCCAGCCAGTGATGCCCACATCCCATGAAAATACATGAAAACTCCAGCAAATATTAACTTATCCACATATCAATGACTGAGCCCATCAAACCTTCTCTTTCTCTCTCTCACAGATGTGCATGCTCACGTTTGTTTTGTTTTGCAGAGAAATTAGACAAAGGTCATTCTTCCTGGATCACTGGTAGATCAAACAGTAAATATTCAGCTCGCTTTACTGATTTATGTCGTTTTTCTTTGAATTAAATAAGAGAGAGCCATTCAATTTCAAAATGTACAGTAATTTCACAACACTTTTATTTAACAACCACATTCATTTCTTGTGGATCTACTCAGCAATTTCAGGTCAATTCCACCAATTTAAATTCAAAGCTAAGGCAAATGAATCTCACAATAATTTACGTGAATACATTGCAACCCGACAAATTATAGGCATGAGGTACACATTTAAACCGGGTGCTCCACAATTCTCACTCAGTGGGTCCCACCCAAGAGGACTCAAAATGATAACAAAGCATTGCAACGCAGGTTGCTGAATATCACAATAACGGATCCTTCCGTGGCCTCTTCTCTCCCTTTCTTTGTTATCTCCTCCAGCCCCATAAACTTAAGATCTCTGAGCTCCTCTAATTTTTTCCTCTCCAATTTTAATCACTTGCCCGTTGGTAGCCATGCTCGTCTGTTACCTTGGCCCTCAGCTCTGGAATTATTTGCCAAAACCTCTCTAATAACCTTTCCTTTTTAAGATGCTCCTTACCTCTCTGACTAAGCTTTTGGCCAATTGCCCCTGATATTGCTTTATGTGCCTCGGTGTCAGATTTTCCTTCCTAACACTCAAAGTTAATTGGGGCATTCTACAATGTTAAAATCATTATATGTTGTTTATCTTGTTGATTCTTCAATGAATAAAGAAATGTCATGATGGAAATGACCCCTTTTAAGACTGGTGCAGCTTGTCCACAGAGAAATCATTCAATAATCAATAACGTTATGGTACAACAAGGATATTTGTTCTTTTGCAGTTTAAAAGGAATTCTGTCCCCATATTCACTTGAACTGCTGATGAAAAGATTCCAGGGACTGACAGATATCGAAATCGGATTCCTTCCCAGTGCAATAATCCAGCATCAACAGCACTGGAGACATGAAAGACCACCAAATGGTGAGCCATTTCAAACCCATTTGGCTGCGAGTCACATCCTCCCTCATCCAAAAGGGGATTTGCGAGACGTCAAGACAGCAGGGAAAGAACTGGGGGCACACTTGGGGGGGGGGGGGGAATTGAAGGTTACAGGGAGCTGGGACACTTGCCTGCTATGTATTCTGCCCAATTGACCCCCCCCCCCTCCCCCCCACACACACACACAATTTAAAAGGGAATTAATTGTACTTTACGGACAGAAGAAACTACACTGCCGCTGAATTCTCTTCGGAAATTGGATTTTCCCAGTGTGAGGGGTTCAGTTGAAAGCTTTTAGAATGCACACACAAACATGATCAGAGAAATGCAGCTAAACACACCCCACTAAACACACACACACTCACAAAACACAGGATCAGACACATGCGTAGACCCAGAGACATATTCAGTCTCAGATATAAACACACTCTCAAACTATCTCACAACATAGACAGACTCTCTCTCACAAACACACACACACACAAAAGCAGAATGAGGCACAAACTCCCTTACACATCCAAAATCTCAGACGCACAGTCTCTCACAACATGCACACACATACACAGCCTATACTAACTTGTTTGTGACACACAAAGATTGATCTGATATCACCAGTGCAGATTTTTAAACTATTTGGTAAGTGATGTTTGGAACACACAGCAGGAAGAGAATGTTCTCAGTGATACTGGTGTTCTCAGGGATGCTGTGTGAGACACAATCACGTTAGTCATTGGAGTTTCTCCATTTTCAGCACTTGTTTTATTTAATATTCAGCTTGGGCAAAATTTCCTCACTTTCAATCTCTAATTCTGAAGCTATAAACACCTCCATTTCACATTCCCGCCTGGCCACCAACTCGCAGCTCCCTCTCACACCCTCCTAAACATCACCACCCCTGTGGTCCCCCTCAAACCAACCCACAACTTCCAACTCACTGACCACACCCTCGCCTCTTCTCACACCCTCCACCCCTCTGCCCACCCTCGGCACCACACAACCCGTCACACACCACCATTTCCAGTCTACCCACCAACAACTCCCCACCCTCAGAAAGAAGTCAAGAATCTGACTCTAGAGGCAGCTGGGATTCTAAAAGCTTTCAACTGAACCCCGCACACTGGGGAAACCCAATTTCCAAGGAGAATTCAGCGGCAGTGTAGTTTCTTCTGTCCGTAAAGTACAATTAATTCTCTTTTAAATTGTGTGTGTGTGTATGTGGTGTGTGTGTTTGGGGGGGGGGGGGGGCAGGAATTGGGCAGAATACATAGCAGGCAAGTGTCCCAGCTCCCTGTAATCTTCAACCCCCCCCCCCCCCCCCCCACAGTGTGCCCCCAGTTCTTTCCCTGCTGTCTTGACGTCTCGCAAATCCCCTTTTGAATGAGGGAGGATGTGACTCGCAGACAAATGGGTTTGAAATGGCTGGGGGGAGGGGGAGGAAGAGGGATAGGATGCGGAGCGCACATCTCCCCGGAGACCCTCATTAGGAGACTCATCGAAAGCAATGTGTTAATGAACTCACAGAGTGGCGACATTGAGGCACTCCTCGAACTGCTCAACAAGCCTTTCCAAGGCACCGGTTGCAATAATGAGGCCATCCTCTGCATTCAAACGTCTTCACAGAGAAAGATGGTTAAAACCTTTCTGATTAACAGGGACGGGGGAGGGGGCTCAAGGAGAGCAACTAATCTATTCACAGCCCTAAATATTCACACACACACACACAGAGGATGGAAGCTTTACTGATTGAGAACCAGCGGCTCGACACTGAACACTGAGCTGATAAGACGGGGAAAAGTAAAAGCGAATATCTCGCAGAGAAAAATATTTAAACCGGTGTTAACTAAACACAAGCGTCACTCTCGTGCAGGTTCCGCACATTTTTTTTAAAGGGCAGCTACCTTCCAGAAATTGAGCAAATTAAAAATCATGAAGAATAGAATTCTCATTCTGTCATCACAGCCTCGCTATTTCAAACATTAATGAAAGACAGGAAAAGGGGACATCAGACAATAGCCAGAATGTAACAATGTAGTTCTCATGAATACAACATTTGTACAATCCGATGTCTGTGGTGTTAACATCGAAATGATGCTGTATATAATCAGCAGGTTCACAGTTCACTTGTGGGATTGTGGAAACAGCGTGAATCACTTTGAAAGATATTCCTATAGTGTCAGCGCGATGCTGCCCATTGTTTAATATGCTGAGGTCGAGAGGAGCTCTCCTCCACCCCACTTTGTGTATTAACCCATTTATCACTCGGACATCCTGAAAAGAACATTTTCAGATCATGTACGTGAACAGAAAGCACCATAAAAGCGGTTCTTCCCTCGTCTTGGAAAGTCTCAAATTCTAGAGTCAAGTCACAATCTCTAACTGCCCCGATTCATCCACCTTGTCCCTGAACATAGCGCTTCAGGACTGACCCTGCACACTCTCACACACATATATATATATATACACACACAAATATGCACATGCACACACACATATACACCCACACACACATATACATGCACACACACACATATACATGCACACACATACTTGCACACAAACAGATACTGAAACTCACACATGCACCCCCGCAGACAAATACATACTCAGATACCCTCCCCACACTCTCAAGCAGCCTCCCCCCCCTCCACACACACACACACTATACATTCGCACACATATTACAGACATTCGCTCACGCACACAGGTAGACACACAGTCACCCACACATAGATCCACACTTCTCACGCACACAGACACACACATTCAGGCGTTCACTGAAAGATCCACTCAATGATACACACACTTGCCCTCACACTTTACCTCTCTTCTGCATACATCCAGCACAATCTGCCAGAGCCTGAGCTTTCCCCACACCCTCCGGTCACCTAATGATATATCGATGCCTGCCCCACCAGTTAAGCTCACCAAAGTGCCCGGAGCCTCATGAAATGGGAGAAAGGGTCCCATCCCAGAAAAAAGCGAACAAACCCCGAGGTTAATCCACCGGGCGCGCACAGAATCCCCAATCCGAGCCAATAAAAGACTGCATTGCAGCTGCAAGTGTGAGGGGGAATATAACCAACTGACATCTGTTTGCTAATACATAATACTGTACACATTACTTTTTTGGGGGGGAAAAAAAACTCTCGGTCCATCTGCAAAAGCATTGGGAGAATCCACTGCAACTTTTAAACATGCAAGTTTTGTTTTAAAAGATGGAGTAATTGCAAGTCTGCAAAACGAGGGGTAAATCATCGGAAATAGAGGGAGAATTCGGGAAGCTGTTACCTTCCACAGCACCGACAGCAGACAGCAGGTAGAGGATGAGAATGGGAATCATAGTTTTGGATCCTGCCCGGAGTGGGGGATCTCCCGCTGCTGGTTATATTCCAGGTTGCAGAGTGCAGCTCTCCTGTCTCTGTACTCTCTCACATCGCAGCCTCGGCAGCGGCCAAGCGCACTTCTCGCACACACAACCAGGTCTGGGGGAGGCAGGCACCCAGACCCCCAGCATCAAACCCCTTCCAATCGCCGCCTCTCATTGCTCCCAACCCGGCCAATCATCAGCCAGCCCAACCCACAACCAGGGCTGGCAAACAGGGGGTGGCTCCGAGAAACAGCAAACTTTGCACTATTAAAGGAGCGGGGAGAGCAAATAAAAGTGAGATGGCACTATCTAGTGGGAATGAGGGGTATTGCACCCTCTTACATGGAGGACTGATGTGGGTATGTGTGTGTACAGGTGTGTGTGCATGTGTAGGTATGTGTGTATATATGTGCAGGTGTATGTGTATATGTGTACATTTGCATGTGTATGTGTGGTATCTGTGTGTGTGTGTACGTATGCAAGTATGTGTGTAGAGCATGTGTGTGTATCTGCAGGTGTGTGCGTGCAGGTCTGTGTGAGTGTCTTTATGTATGCAGGTCTGTATGTTTGTGTGCAGGTCTGTACATGTGTGTGTGTATGTGTATTTGCAGGTGTGTATATGTGTATGTGCAGAGTCATGGAGTCTTACAGCCCTTCGGCCCATCAGGTCTGTGCCAGTCAGAAACAATCACCTAACTATTCTAATCCCATTTTCCAGCACTTTTCCCGCATAGCCTTGTGTGCCTTGGGATCACAAGTTCACATCCAAATACTTCAGTAATGTTATGAGGGTCTCTGCCCCTACCACCTTTTCAGGCAGCGAGTTCCAAACTCCCACCATCCTCTGAGTAAAAACCTGTAAACCTCATGCCCCTTACCTTACATCTATGTCGCCTGTCATTAATCCATCCACCAAGAGGAAAAGTTTCTTCCTGTCTATTCCATGTATGCCCCTCATAATTTGATACATCTCAATCATGTCCCCCCTTCAGTTCCTCTGCTCCACGGAAAACAATCCAAGTCTATCCAATCTCGCTTCATAACTTAAAACTCTCCAGCCCTGGCAACATCCTGGTGAATCTCCTCTATATCCTTTCCATCCTATAATGTGGATTCCAGAACTGACACAATAATTTAGCTGTGGCCTAACCAAGATTTTATACAGTTCCAGCATAACCTCCCTGCTCTTAAACTCTATGCCTCAGCTAATAAAGGCAAGTATACCATATGCCTTATTAACCACTGTATCCACCTGTTTGCTACCTAAGGGACCGGTGTACATGCACACCAAGGTCCCTCTGATCCTCAATGTTTCTCAGGGTCCTGTCATTTATCATGTATTCCCTTGCCTTGTTTGAGCTGCCGAAGTGCATCACTACTTCCCACCCCACCAATTTTCGGATCATCCACAAACTTACGAATCAACCCTCCAACATTCATTTCTTTTTTTTTTCTTTTTTTAAAATTTAGATTACCCAATTATTTTTTCCAATTAAGGGGCAATTTAGCATGGCCAATCCACCTACTCTGCACATTTTTGGGTTGTGGGGGCGAAACCCACGCAGACACGGGGAGAATGTGCAAACTCCACACGGACAGTGACCCAGAATCGAACCTGGGACCTCAGCGCCGTGAGGCAGTTGTGCTAACCACTAGGCCACCGTGCTGCCCCAACATTCATTTCTATATCATTTATCAACCACAAATAACAAGGGTGTCAAGACTGATCCCTGCGGGACCCTGCTGGAAACAGGCTTCCAGTCAGAAAAACACCCTTCAACCATCACCCTCTGCCAATTGTGGATCAAATTTGCAAAATTTCCTTGGATCCCATGTGCTCGTACCTTCGCTATCAGATATGAAATGAAATGAAAATTGCTTATTGTCACGAGTAGGCTTCAATTAAGTTACTGTGAAAAGCCCCTAGTCGCCACATTCCGGCGCCTGTCCGGGGAGGCTGGTACGGGAATCGAACTGTGCTGCTGGCCTGCTTGGTCTGCTTTGAAAGCCAGTGATTTGGACGTTATCAAAAGCATTGCTGAAGTCCAAGTAGACTATGTCAAATGCATTGCCCGCATCTACACACCTCATCACCTCTTCAAAAAATTCAATCAAGTTGGTCAGACATGGGCAGCACGGTGGCCTAGTGGTTAGCACAACCGCCTCACGGCGCTGAGGTCCCAGGTTCGATCCCGGTTCTGGGTCACTGTTCGTGTGGAGTTTGCACATTCTCCCCGTGTAAGCGTGGGTTTCGCCCCCACAACCCAAAAATGTGCAGAGTAGGTGGATTGGCCACGCTAAATTGCCCCTTAATTGGATAATCTAAATTTTAAAAAAAGTTGGTCAGACATGGGGCAGCACGGTGGCACAGTTGTTAGCACTGTTGCTTCATGGCACCGAGGTCCCAGGTTCGACCCTGGCTCTGGGTCACTGTCCGTGTGATCTTTGCACATTCTCCCCGTGTCTGCGCCGGTTCCGCCCCACAACCCAAAGATGGATTGGCCATGCTAAATTGCCCCTTAATTGGAAAAAATGAATTGGGTACTCTAAATTTATAAAGAACAAAAAAAAGGTGGTCCGACATGACCGCCCCTTAAAACATGCTGACAGTTCTCGATTTTTCTCTGCCTCTCCAAATGCAGATTAATTCTCTCTCTCAGAATTGCTTCCAATAGTCCCCCCAGCACTGAGGTTAGACTGACTGGTCTGTAGTTTGTGATTTATCCCTTCCTCCCTTCTTGATTAATATTACCACATTGGCTATCCTTCAGTCCTCAGGCACCTCTCCTGAGGTCACAGAGAAATTGGGAATTATTGCCAGCAGCCCTCCTTTGCCTCACTCAGCAGCCTGGGATACATTTCATCTGGCCCTGGATATATGTCTACTTTTAAACCCGCCAAACCACTCAGAACCTCCTTTCTCTATATGTCAGTCTCTTGAATTTTATTACAGTCCTTCTTCCTGATTTCTATGCATGGTATGGTAGCATTGTGGTTAACACAATTGCTTCACAGCTCCAGGGTCCCAGGTTATATTCCAGCTTGGTCACTGTCTGTGTGGAGTCTGCACATCCTCCCCGTGCGTGCGTGGGTTTCCTCCGGGTGCTCCGGTCTCCTCCCACAGTCCAAAGATGTGCAGGTTAGGTGGATTGGCCATGATAAATTGCCCTTAGTGTCCAAAATTGCCCTTAGTGTTGGGTGGGGTTTCTGGGTTATGGGGATAGGCGGACGTGTTGACCTTGGGTGGGGTGCTCTTTCCGGGGTCGGTGCGGACTCGATGCACCGAGTGGCCTCCTTCTGCACTGTAAATTCTATGATATACCCACCCTGTCCCTCTCATGAGTGAACAACACAAAGTATTAATGTAGAACCCTCTGCGTCTGTCGCAGGTGTGACTATGTATGTGTGTCTCTCTTTGTCAATTAGCCCTTTACATGTCACCTTTTTTGGGGGATTAAGAATTACAGACAGGATCTGACTGTGTTGAGTTTAGATACTGGCACTAACTTTCTGACCATTGATATTTGATGTGTTGCAGTTGGAGAGCAGCAGCATTGGCTCTTGTGTATGTGATGCTCCTTTAACCCCTTCTCTCCAGTAAGGCAATGCCTGGAATCCATCAAAACCACTTGGGCTAGTCAGACTGTTCTTATACACCTATACCCTCCTCACGTTGTCCCACCCTCCCATCCCCCCTCAACCCCCACCCCCAGATGGGAGTCAGGCGGGTATGGTGTGGTGCAAATATTTTAAAACGGGTTCCTGGCACCATGGTCTTTGAGGCGGAGCAAGGTGGTAAGCACCTTTTGGATTTAATTCTGGATTACAGAGGGGGTTCCTGGTGATCTAGGGGTTGTGGGGTTTGATTTGATGGCAAGGGCTTGTACTCAGGGGGTTTCCCTCTGGATGTGGCTGAACATCCTAATGCTGCTGTGAAAGACCAGCAACTCAATCCTTAGAGGTAACTTTCAGGCCCTGGCCAATAATACTGTTGAAAGCTGTCAGTTTCATTGAAGAGCTCTGAGGTCTCCTGGAACTGTAGATTCCATGCCCCTACCCACCTGGAAATCCTCATTGTTGTATCAGCATTCCATTCAGAGAGGTGGAAGAGGCCATGGTTATTTCAGGACCACCAGGTGTTGGGGCACCTCATTGGACTCCTTAGATGCACAGCTCCACAACAGATGAAGTAGATCCAAGTTCACTAAATAACAGATGCACCAGTAGCTGCTGAAACCCTCTTTGGCACACAGCCTGTGTCAGAGGAAAGACTTCCTTGTTGAGACAATCAGCCAACTCTCTCTTAAGGTTCAGGTAATTTCTCCCGGCCCTGCGGATCAATCAAGCCCCATCGGTTGAGTGTGTGACTTCCGGACTGTCCCAGGAGACCTGAACTGCTTTCTGACACAACATCTGTGTTAAACCCTGGCTCGATATCTCATTGCTGCAAAACTCACAGCAAAGCTACACATCACTCAATAAATATAATCTTTGGGCAGTGTCTTCACTTCAGCTTCTTAAGGTAGAGCCACCTGCTTGCACAGGATCAACATTTCCACCACATAAGCAGCTGCCATAGTTCTGACAAAAAGGCATAAGAGTCACTCAATGAGGCCCCCACACCCCCATTACACTCCCTGGGAGACCCAGCAAAAGGGCCATTGCACATTGCAAACAGACCTTGATGTGGTCACTGGCACCCCACTTGTGTGGGAGGGAGTGTGAGGAATGAAGACTTTCAGAGCAGGGGATGAGTGCCAGTGACTGAGCAGGACAGGCTGCAGTGTGAAGGTAATGTCCTGGAAGGAGGAAGGGACGCAGAAAAGGTTGAAAATCGTGGACGTGATAAAGCCCCATCGGTAACACACAGTCTGAGTGTGTGAATTCTGGACTGTCCCAGGAGACCTGAACTGCTTTCTGACACAACATCTGTGTTACACCTTGGCTCGATATCTCATTGCTGCAAAACGCGCAGCAAAGCTACACATCGCTCAATAAATATCACTTGGATTTTCAGAAGGCCTTTGACAAGGTGCTGTACAGGTTGCTGCTAAATAAGTCATGGTGTTTGGGGCCAGGTACTAGCATTGATAGAGGATTGGCTCACTGGCAGAAGAGTGGGGATAAAGGGGTCCTTTTCAGGATGGCAGTCAGTGACTAGTGGTGTTCCGCAGGGGTCAGTGTTGGGACCACAGCTATTCACGATATACATTAATGAGCTGAAGAAGGGAGGGCATTGTTTCACAGTTTATATAGATGATACAAAGATATGTAGAGGGACAGGTTGTATTGAGGAAGCCAAGAAGCTGCAGTAGGACTTGGACAAGCTCGGAGAGTGGGCAAAGAAGTGGCAGATGGAATACAATGTGGAAAAGTGTGAGGGTGTGGACTTTGGTTGGAAGAGGTCTAGACTACTTTCTAAATGGGAAAAGGCTTCAGGAATCAGAAGCACAATTTAGCACACTGGGCTAAATCGCTGGCTTTGAAAGCAGACCAAACAGGCCAGCAGCACGGTTCGATTCCTGTAACAGCCTCCCCAAACAGGCGCTGGAATGTGGCGACTAGGGGCTTTTCACAGTAACTTCATTGAAGTTTACTCGTGACAATAAGCGATTTTCATTTCATTTTTTCATTTCACAAAGGTACTTAGGAGTCCTAATTCAGGAGTCTTTTAATGTTAACATGCAGGTTCAGTTGGCAATGAGGAAGGCAAATGAAATGTTGGGCGCGATTCTCCGCACCCCACGCCGGGGGGGGAGGGAGAATCGCGGGAGGGCCAGATGAATCACGCCACGCCATCCTGGCATCCCCTGCGATACTCCCCCCTCCCCAAAATGGCGTGTCGCGTTTTGCGACAGGCCGCTCGGAGAATCGGCGCTCGCCGTTTCTCACGGCAACTGGCGAATCTCCGGCCCGGATGGGCCAAGCGGCCTGCCGAACCCGACTGGTTCACGACGGCGCCAACCACACCTAGTCGCTGCCGGCGTCAACAGCGCATGACAGGTGAGTGTGGGGCCTGTTTGTGGGGGGCGGAGGGAGAATCGAGCACCGCGGGCGTGCTCAGCAGATGTCTGGCCCGCGATCGGTACCACCGATTGTCGGGCCGGCGTCTGTTAATGACGCACTCTTTTCCCTCCGCCGCCCCGCAAGATCAAGCTGCCATGTCTTGCGGGGCAGCGGAGGGGAAGACGGCAACGATTCATGTGCGGGTTGGCGCCGGCCAACTTGCGCATGCGTGGCTGATGTCACTTCGGCGGTGCCGGCCGAGTAATTCCCGGCGCGCCGCTTTGACGCAAGCGTCAAGGCCCGGCGCGCGGAATTTCCCGCCACACCTAGCCCCCCGGGGTGGGGGGAGAATAGTGGGCGAGGAGCGGCATCCGACGCTGGAGTGAAACACTCCGGGTTACACTCCGGCGTCGGCTGTTTGCCTCCCAATGGGAGAATTCCGCCCGTTAGCTTTCAAGTTGAGAGGATTTGGATACAAGAGCAGGGATATACTGTTGAGGCTGTATAAGGCTCTGGTCAGACCCCATTTGGAATATGGTGAGCAGTTTTGGACCCCGTATCTAAGGAAGGATGTGCTGGCCTTGGAGAGGGTCCAGAGGAGGTTCACTGGAATGATCCCCGAAATGAAGGGTTTGTCATATGAGGAGCGGTTGAGGACTCTGGACCCGTTAGAGTTTAGAAGGGTGAGGAGTGGGTGGGGGGGTGGGGGGGGAATCTCACTGAAACTCACAGAGTACTGAAATGCCTACATAGAGTGAACATGGAGAGGATGTTTCCATTAATTGGAGAAACTAATACCCGAGGTCATAGCCTCAGACTGAAGGAGTGATCCTTTAAAACAGAGATGAGGAGGAATTTTTTCATCCAGAGGTTGGTGAATCTGTGAAACTCTTTGCTACAGAAGGCTGTGGAGGCTAAATCATTGAACAAAGAATAAAGAACAATACAGCACAGGAACAGGCCCTTTGACCTTCCAAGCCTGCCCCGATCACATGTTCTGTTTAGACCAACCACCTGTATCTTCTGTATCCCTTCTGTTCATGTGCCTATCCAGATAAATCTTAAAGGTCGCTAACATATCTGCCTCAATCACCTCACTCGGCAGTACATTCCAGGCCACCACTACCCTCTGTGTAAAACACCTCCCCACATCTCCACTGAACCTTTCCCCCCTCACCTTGAACTTGTGCCCCCTTGTAATTTTAAATTCCGCCCTAGGAAAAAGCCTCCAACTGTTCATCGTATCTGTACCCCTAATAATTTTATAAACTTCTATCAGGTCGCCCCTCAGCCTCCGTTTCTCCAGGGAGAACAATCCCAGTTTATTCAATCTCTCCTCATAGCTAATACTCTCCATACCAGGCAACATCCTGGTAAACCTTTTCTGTACTCTCTCCAAAGCCTCCACATCATTCTGGTCGTGTGGTGATCAGAATTGGACACAGTATTCCAAATGTGGCCTAGCCAATGCTCTATTTAACTGTAACATAATTTGTGAGCTTTTATACTCTATACCCCGTCCTACAGCATGCCGTATGCTTTCTTACTATGATTTCCACCTGTGCTGTCACTTTTAAGGATCTGTGGACCTGCACACCCAGATCTGTCTGTGTGTCTCTATGCTCCTGATAGTTCTGCCATTTATTTTATAGCTCCCACCTGAATTGATCGACCAAAATGCATCACCTCGCATTTGTCCGGGTTAAACTCCATCTGCCATTTCTCTGCCCAATTTTGCAGCCTATCTATATCCTGTTGTATTCTCTGACAATCTTCATCAGTATCCGCAACACCAATCTTAGTATCATCCGCAAACTTGCTAATGAGACCTGCTATGCTTTCTTCCAAGTCATCTATATATATATTACAATGAGCAGAGGTCCCAGTAGAGGTCCCTGTGGAACACCACTAGTTACAGTCCTCCATTCGGAAAAACACCCTTCCACTGCCACCCTCTGTCTACTATAGCCAAGCCAGTTCTCGATCCATCCAGCTCGTTCATCCCTGACCCCATGAGATTTATTCTTTTGCACCAGCCTGCCATGAGGGACCTTATCGAATGCTTTACTAAAGTCCATATAGACAATATTTTTGTCACCTCCTCAAAAACCGCAACTAAACTAGTGAGACATGACCTCCCTCATACAAAACCATGCTGTTTGTCGCTAATAATTGAGGGTCTTTAAGACCGAGATAGACAGGTTCTTGATTAATAAGGGGATGAGGGGTTATAGGGAAAAGGCAGGGTAATGGGGATGAGAAACCTATCAGTCATGATCGGGGAGGCAGTTGCATAGTGGTATTGGCATTGGACTGGTAAACCAGAAATTCAGGGTAATGCACTGGGGACCCAGGTTCGAATCCCACCACTGCAAATGGTGAAATATGAATTGAATAAAAACATCTGGAATTAAAAGTTGAATAATGACCATGAACCCATTGCCGATTGTCGTAAAAACCCATCTGGTTCACTAATGTCCTTTCAGGAAGGAAATCTGCCATCCTTACCTGGTCTGGCCTACATGTGACTCCAGACCCACAGCAAAGTGGTTGACTATTAACTGCTCCCCTCAAGGGCATTTAGTGGTTAGCACAGATTGTGATGCCCAAGTCCCATGACAAATTTTAAAAAATGATTGAATGGCAGAGATGGGCCGAGTGGCCCAATTATGCTCCTGTGTCTTATGGTCTCAAAGTGTGTCAGCTGCTGTTTTGAGTGCGTCTATTTGTCAGGAAGAAGGCGGTTTGAAGTTCAATTGCGATTATCCACCGGGCATCCTTCCTCACCTCTTCGAGTTCCTGGTAGCCTAAAGTCCCTACTAACTGTACATCATCAATGAGAACATTGTTATCCCCCAGGCTCAAAATCCAAGTATGGCTCTGGGGAAGAGGCAGCCATAGGCAGGGCTTGAACCTTGTGGCAATACAGCCACAGAGGGTCGTCCACTGTCACCAGAACATGAGGCTCACCATTACTGAGGGGATGAAGAAAGGGGTCACCTGGATTGATGACCATGGACAAAGGCCGTGCTATAACAAACCTCGTGTCTATCATGGCACTGGTCCTTCAATGAGCTGCCGAACACCATGTCAATAAAGACTCTGCTGACACAAGGAGATTGTGCTACACCTGTGCTATGTGGTGGCTGATGTGGCACCATGGGTAGGAGGAGGACACCTGCTCCCCATACCCGTCAAGATAATTCTGCTCTCAACTTCTCTACCTCTGATTCCTTCCAGGGCTCGAGCGGGAATCTGATCTGGATTTCCCACATCTCCGCGCACAGGTACATCCACAATTTCTGGATGCCCTATGCGCCCGAGCATCAGACTGTATCAACTAACACCTGAACCAGGCCCATCAGGATGCCCCAGGTTGAAGGAGCCACTGCCATCGCTGATATGTAATAGGTCCAGGGAGCGATCGATAGCACACATGTCGCTCTCTGAGTACTGGCTCGACAGTGGGTACCCTTAATCAACAGGAAGGGTTTCCACTTCCTCAATGTACAGTTGGTGTGTGCTCAACAGCTGCACATCATGCACATATGTGCATGCTATTCAGCCAGCGTGCGCAACGCGTGCATCCTGGCACACTCCGAGGTTCTCAATACCTTCGAGGTGCTCCCTTGGAGGAGGGGTTGGCTGGTGGGTGTCAAGGCTTACCCGCTGAAGTCAGGCTCAATACGCTTGTGCAGAGGCCTCAGGCCGAAGCAGGGAATCATTATAAGGAAACTCACTCAGCCACCAGGTCCGTCATCAAGGATTGCATCAGGCTGCACAAGATGCAGTTACGCTGTCTGGTGGGGTTCTACTAAATAGCCCCCAGAGTGTTTCACGGATCGTGCTGGCTTGCTGCGTGCTGCACAGCTTGGTGCAGCAGCGGGCAACATGATGAAGGAGGAGGAGGTACATGAGCCCCTCGTCAGATGAGGAGGACCATGAGGCTGTCCAAGAAGATCCCAAGGAAGACCTGCAGAAGGCTCAGCAGGCCGTGGTCAAGGTCACACAGGCCCGGCGCACCAGGGAGAACCTCATCGAGTCCAGGTTTACTGAGTAGGAAGCCCGTTAGTCTGGCAACTCCATCTCCATCCCCCCCGTCCTCAAACCCTGCATCCCCATTACCCTTCACTGCCTCTTCCTATTACTCTTTAAGCTCCATCCCCAATAAACTCTTCCCTCCCCCCGCCTTCCCTTCAACCTTTCACCCTTTGCACGACCTTCACTCCCCCTTTGTTTGTTGCAAACGTTTTGTAAAAAATTAAAATCCCAATAAATAGACTTTTAAAACAAGTTTACATCACACCAGGGTGACAGGCCTAGGTAGGCAATGTCAGCGGGTTTCTTCTGCGGGACAAAGGATGATGATGATGAGCTGTGAGATGAGCTCTGGTGCTCCACATTATCTGAGAAAGTCTGATTCCTATCTTCTTGATGATATACCACTGGTCACCCAGCTCGTCCCTGAGTGTGCAATGAGGACAATTACTTCTAGGCCACATTATTTTGGGTTGGGGAAGGACGGTGGGAGGGAGCAAGGTTTGGGCTCATAGACTGGGGATGCTATCATAGAAGCCCTACAGTGCAGAAGGAGGCCATTTGGCCCATTGAATCTGCACCAACCGTCTGAGAGAACACCCTATTTAGGCCCTATCCACGTAGCCCCACCTAACCTTTGGATACTTGGGGGAAATTTACAATGGCCAATCCACCTAACCTTCACATCTTTGGACTGTGGGAGGAAACAGGAGCATCCTGAGAAGCCCACACAGATACGGGGAGAAAGTGCAAACTCTGCACTGACAGTCATCTGAGGCCAGAATTGAACTTGAGTCTCTGGTCCAGTGAGGCAGCAGTGCTAACCACTGTGCCACCATGCCACCCTCATACCAGGGTGCCTCACAATGGTGTTCTCATGGTCTTTCAATTCTGGGCGAGGCTGGAGGGCCTGTGGGAGGTTCATGGGTCTGATGTGGTCTAGCCTCCATCCCATCTTCACCCCTAGCCCTGGACAAACCTCCCTCCCCAACTCACTCGTGGGAAAGCAATGAGTGAGAGCCAGCTCGCAGTGGTAGTGCAAATGCGGTTAATTGTGCGTATTTACATGGAGTGCCCCCTTCCCCCTAACAAACTCTTACACCCTTGCCAACTCGGTGATCCTGTATCTTTCTATAATTTTGTGGCCTCCCACTCCTTCTAGGTTGCACATTGGAAGTGGAGGCGGCCTGCTGCATTTTGCACCCTCTGCCTGTGATGGTCTCGGCAGATGTCTTCTGGAGGGGCCGGACCTGGAGGGGACCGGTTGACTTTCGGGTGGCACAGGTGATGAGGTGCCAGCCTGTTCTGCCCATGCCCAAGAGATGCACCAGTGTCAGGAAGGGGGGTTTCAGAAGGGCTGGGGACTTCCAGCACCTCCGTGGTGGGAGGCTCCGGCATAGGCTCCATCGCTTCTTCCTCCCACTGGGTGGTTGCTAGCTAATGGCTTGGGGGGAGGAAAGTGGAGTGAGCTCCAGAGGCCTTTTTTTTTAACAAACAATTTTATTGAGGTATTTTAGGCATATAGAAAAAATGACATTGTACAGTACAAACAAAAAAAGAAGTCAAGACACAAATTCCACATCAAACATAATGCAAACCATGGCTCTGTTCACGCACGGACCTGCCTCAATATCCCCCTACTCTACTCTACCCTAGCCACCTCCCTCCCCCTGCTAACGCTTACTCCTCTGCGAAGAAGTCAATAAATGGCTGCCACTTTCGGAGGAACCCTAATAGCGAACCTCTCAAGGCGAACTTGACGTTCTCTAGGCCAAGAAAGCTCGCCTTGTCCGATAGCCATACCTCATCCCTCGGGGGCTTTGAGTCCCTCCGTCGCCGGGCTACCAGGGAAGCAAAGGCTAGAACATCGGCCTCCCTCTCTTATTGGACTCCCGGGTCCTCTGAAACCCCAACGATTGCCATCTCCGGGGCTCATTACCACCCCAGTTTTCAACACCCGGGACATGACATCTGCGATTCCCTGCCAATACCCCCTGAGTTTAGGGCACGACCAGAACATGTGTACATGGTTAGCCGGCCCTCCGGCACATCTAGCACACTTGTCCTCCAGCCCGAAGAATTTACTCATCCGGGCCACCATCATGTGGGCCCGGTGCACAACCTTAAACTGGGTCAGGCTGAGCCTGGCGCATGTTGCGGTCGTGTTTACTCTGCTCAGGGCTTCTGCCCAAATACCGTCCTCCAGCTCCCCCCCCGAGCTCCTCCTCCCACTTAAGCTTCAGGTCCTCGGTCTGCGTATCCTCAGCTCTCATTAGCTCCTTGTAGACATCTGAAACTCTACCCTCTCCCACCTCTCCCCAAGAAACTATCCTGTCCTGCCTCCCCTTCGGCGGGAGACGTGGGAAGGATGGCACCAGTCTGCGTACAAAATCCCTCACCTGCAAGTATCTAAAGTCGCTCCCTCTCGCCAGCCCAAACTTCTCCAGCGCCCTCATGCTCAGAAAGCTCCCTTCCAGGAACAGAACCCCCATCCTCACAATCCCCGCCCTCCTCCACAGTCGATACCCCCCGTCCATGTTCCCCGGTGCAAATCGGTGGTTGCCGCAGATTGGAGTCCACACCGATGCTCTTACCTCCCCTACATGCCTCCTCCACTGGCCCCAGATCCAAAGAGCCGCCACCACTATCGGGCTGGTGGAGTACTGTGCCGGCGGAAGCGGCAGAGGTGCCGTGACCAGGGTTGCTAAGCTAGTGCCCCTGCACAAAGCAGCCTCTATCCGCTCCCAAACCGACCCGCACCCACCATTCATTTCCTTATCATCGCTATGTTGGCCGCGCAGTAATAGTTACTGAAGTTCGGCAATGCCAGCCCCCCTTCTCCTCTGTTCCTTTCAAGCATCACCCTCTTCACCCGCGGGGACTTCCCTGCCCATACAAATCCCAGAATAATTTTATTCAGCCTCTTAAAAAAGGACCGCAGGACAAAGATGGGGAGACGCTGAAAAACAAACAAGAATCATGGAAGAATCGTCATCTTAACAGTCTGCACCCTCCCCGCTGAAGTGTTGGCTAGTGTAGACTTGAGAGGCAGCACCCAGAATGAGCGGGAACCGTGGTGCCCTCTGCCTTTATAGTGTGTGTATTCTAACTGGTGATTGGCTGCGGTGTTTGTGCAAGTTGATTGGTCCCTGTGTCTGTCCATCAGTATGTGTCTACACCATGATATACTGGTGTATATGAATTAAATGAAAATGAAATTCGCTTATTGTCACGAGTAGGCTTCAATGAAGTTACTGTGAAAAGCCCCTAGTCGCCACATTCTGGCGCCTGTCTGGGAAGGCTGGTACGGGAATCGAACTGTGCTGCTGGCCTGCTTGGTCTGCTTTAAAAGCCAGAGATTTAGCCTAGTGAGCGAAACCAGCGCCTCTGCACCTCAAATTCGGCCTGCAGCCTCTGCCGTTTCCTGAGTAACTCTGGCCTCGGGATATCCGCGTAACTCCTGTCCGTCCGTAGAATTTCCTTAATCAGTCGGTCCGTCTCTGCTCTATCTGTCCTGTCCCTCTGGGCCCGGATTGAGATCAGCTCCCCTCTCACCACTGCCTTCAGAGCCTCCCAGAGAACCGCTGCCGAGACTTCTCCAGTATCGTTCACCTGCAGCTAATTCTGCATGTATTTCCTCAGACCCCACCATTCCAGCCAGCAGGTCCCTACTCACAACAAAGTAGTCAATTCGGGAATACACCTTGACGTGGGAGTAGTACGAGAACCCCCTCGCCATCGGCCGGCTAAATCTCCACGGAACTGCTCCCCCCATTTGCTCCATGAACCCTCTCAGTTCCTTTGCCATCGTTGGCAACCTGCCCGTTCTTGAGCATGACCGGTCCAGGCTCGGGTCCAGGACTGTATAAAGTCCCCGCCCATGATCAACTTACGCGAGTCCAAGTCGGGGATCTTCCCTAGCATCCTCCTAATAAAATCCACATCATCCCAATTTGGGGCATACACACTGACCAGGACTACTCTCACCCCTTCGAGCTTACCCCTCACCATAACGAACCTGCCACCCCCATCCACGACTGTGCCCTCCGCCTCAAACTGTACCCTTTATTAATCAGGATCGCAACCCCCCTCGTCTTCGAATCAAGCCCCGAATGAAAGACCTGACTGCCCCAGCCCTTCCTTAACCTAACCTGGTCTGCCACTTTCAGGTGCGTCTCCTGCAACAAGACTATGTCCGCCTTCAGAACCCGCAGATGCGCAAATACACGCGTCCTCTTCACTGGCCCGTTTAACCCTCTAATGTTCCAGGTGATCAGCCTGGTTGGGGGGCACTTCACACCGCCCCCCCCTCCCCCTCTGCCGATCAGCCATCCCCTTTCCTTGACCAGCCCCCCAGCCATGTGTCGCGCTTCCTCTGGCCCGCCTCCTGGCCGGCTCCACCCATGACCTCCTCACTGTTACCATGCCCAGTTCCCCTCCCCGTCAGCAGAATAACTCCCCCTCCCCCCAAGCAACATCATCCTATCACCTAATCCCTGCCCTAATCTAACTATATGGACATCCCACACCTCAGCACCCATTGACTAGCTGCACTCAGCTAGCCTGGGGCTCCCAGCCTCGGCGCCAGTGGGCTCCCACCCACTGTTCCCAGTCACCCTTCCCCCCGACCCCTCCACACTACTTCCCCAGATCAGCCCTACTTACGCAAACACTCTATACAAGTCATAAACAGCCCCCACAATAGCACAATTCAAGTTAAACAAGAAAAAAAGAGATAATAAATAACGCACTCTTCAATCCTGCCCACATAGACACAGGCAAAGAAATTGCACAAAGTTACCGTGCGGGCAGCACGGTAGCATGGTGGTTAGCATAAATGCTTCACAGCTCCAGGGTCCCAGGTTCGGTTCCCGGCTGGGTCACTGTCTGTGCGGAGTCTGCATGTCCTCCCCGTGTGTGCGTGGGTTTCCTCCGGGTGCTTCGGTTTCCTCCCACAGTCCAAAGATGTGCGGGTTAGGTGGATTGGCAATGCTAAATTGCCCGTAGTGTCCTAAAAAAGTAAGGTTGGGGGGGGGGGTTTGTTGGGTTACGGGTATAGGGTGGATACGTGGGTTTGAGTAGGGTGATCATTGCTCGGCACAACATCGAGGGCTGAAGGGCCTGTTCTGTGCTGTACTGTTCTATGTTCTAAGCATCCATTTTAACCCAACCCTTTTAACTGTTTTCTTTATTAATTCCCCCCAGCCAAACTCCGACTAAGCAAAGAGCCCAAAACAGGAAACATTCAGGTAAACCTCGCAAAAACCACGCAAAAAACAACCACAAAAAAAAAGATACATCCCAAAATGGGAGAGACACCACATATACTTAAAAGCTCTAACATGAGTCCAAACACCCTCAGCTCAGGACCAGCCCTTGCTTCTTAACGAAGTCCATTGCCTCTTCGGGTTCCTCGAAATAGTGGTGCTGACCCTTATATGTAACCCACAGTCGCGCCGGAAAAAGCAGCCCGAATTTCACCTTGTTTTTATACAGTATCTCCTTCACCTGCCTGTAGCCTCCCCTCCTCCTGGCCACCTCAGCGCTCAAATCCTGGTATACATGCAGGGTGGTATTGTCCCAAATACAGCTTTGTGTGCTCTTTGCCCATTGCAGCACCCGTTCCTTGTCCAGGTACCTGTGAAAGCGTACCACCATCGCTCGTGGGGGACCCCCTTGTCGCGGCTGCCTCACCTGCACACTGTGTGCCCCGTCCACCACTGGCGGGCGCGGGAACACCTCGTTCCCCAGCAACTTCTGAAACATACCCTCTACATATGCGGCAGCGTCTAGTCCCTCTGCCCCCTCTGGGAGGCCCACGATTCTCACGTTCTGTTGTCCTCCAGCCTTTCCAAAAGCACTTTTTGCTGGTACCTCAGCGTCTGAATATCCACATCCGCCACCGTTTGAAAGTCAGCCTGCTCCTCCACTGACTTCTCCAACTGCTGGAGCTTCTCAGCCTGATCATCCAGCCTTTTTCCCATCCGATCAATCGACTTCTGAAGCGGCTCCAAGTTGTCACGCTTCAAAGCCAAAAAGCCCTCCTGCATAGTCTGCAGCAGCTGCTCCATTGTGGGCTGGGCTGTCGGCTCCTTGCTCTGAACATCAGCCATGCTGTTCTCTCTCACAGCCTCCACTGTGCCCTTACACGACCACCTTCTGTTTACGGTCCCTCCGGCTTCTTAGGTCCATATAATTCAGTATGGGTCCTGTGCCTGAGTACTATTGCTTTCCAGTTCCGCGCTCAAAAGCGCAAAAAGGTCAGGGGAAAAGGTCCAAAAGTCCAACCAAAATGGGAGCTACCAAATGTGCGACCTATTCCCTCATAGCCGCCACCGGAAGTTAGCTCCAGAGGCCTTAACGTCATCTGGCACTGCCAGTCCTGGCCTGCCATTGGCTAAGCCATGGTGTTGATGCCCTCAGCCATGGTCCTCTGTGACCTGGACATAACCCTCAGTTCAATCGGACAATGACCCTCTGTGGCTGCTGCATGTCCTTCTGTCACTGGCACATGTCCCTCAGCATAAGACCAATGCGCTTGATGCCCTCAGCTACGACCCTTTGTAACTGGGCCAAGCTCTGGAGCACTGCAGCAATGCCCATCATTGTCTGGGACATGTCCATCTGTGACTGGGCCCTCCTGTCCTGCGCCTCAGCCTTGGGCAACACAGGGTGACCCCAGCCTCGGACATCCTCACACACACGGCTCAGATTTCTTATCTCAGACTTTCCACGGCAGATTTCACCCTTTGAGTGTTGGCTTGGGTGCCACGCAATGCTGGACCATCTCCAGCACCTGAAGACTAATAGGAGTCCTCCAATTGGACTAGCAAGTGTTGGAATGTTGCCGTTCCCACCCCTGCTTTAAAGTCTGGCTCTGAATTTGAACTTGTTTCAGCGATGGGATAACCTTTTCCAGAGGCCCAACATCTTTCTTGGGGGAAGCTGGTCCCTGGGATCGAACAGACCCCCGACTTACCGTTCCCTCAGAAGTCCCTGCCTCCACCTGATGCGCTGCGGCAGGTGTATGGTTCTCACCAGAGGGCGACACAGAAGCATGTCCGTTAACATATCCCACTGAGGTGATTGTCTCTGCGCTGATGGAAGGTGCTGGTGAAAGCAGTGGCGAGAGGTTGGTGACCTCCCTGGAGGCCTGCTCCGGTGTGATCAGGGGGGGTGGTTGGATGGGTGGGGAGGCATCGATCCCGGACTGCCTCATCTCGTAAATACCTGCCACAGCTGGCTCCTCGGCCTCCTCTGCGAGCTCCATGGCCCTCATCTAAAAGACGGTGAGGATGCCTATCTCAGGAATGCCACTGCCCGTCTTCTAATGCTCTCACCTGTTATATCCTGTCTTATCCCAGGGGATTCAAAAAGGGCATTGCGCAGCGCCAGCAGGCCAGGTTTGTAGGAATTAATAGCGGGTCTTCCTGGAGAAATCTTCTTGCTGGAATGCCAGTCAGTGCTGAGTGGAATGTTTGAAAGCAGCTCCAGCTTGTCACATCAACAAGGTGATTCGCGACTCCAGTGAATTACTCACCTGGCGAATCGGGAATCTGGTGAGATTCACGTGGGAAGATTGATTGCTTGTTTGCATGAACTGAATCTCGCATCATCAGTGCTCCTGGCACTAAAGGAATCATTCTGGTTTTCGATATGGCGGACCCACACAGTGGGCCCGCGCGGAGGAAGGTAGGTCCCTCCCAGATCGCGATGGCCCGCCGATCGGTGGCCCCCGATCACGGGCCTGGCCACCGCTGAGGTCTCCACCAGAGTCAGATTTCCCTGCCTCCCATGAGGACCGCCACCGCGGCCGCGGGTCCGAGTGGGTGGGACCAGATGTGAACCACGCCGGCGGGAACTCGGCTGGTCGACTGTGGAGAATCGCCGCCGGGGCCTCTTCTAACTGCCCTCGACCGCACCGCATCGACCGTGCGTGTGCGACTAGTGGGTCTGTGGAGAATCGTGGAAGCGCCGTCGTGCCGGATTTCAGGCGTGAATGTCTATTCTCCGCCCCCATGCCAGGTACGATTACGGCGCGGAGGGTCGGAGAATCCTACCCCCTATCTATGTCCCTCAGAATTTTGTACACTCAATGAGGTCGCCCCTTAGCCTTATGTGTTCTCAGGAAAACTACCCCAGTGTATCCAGACTGTTTTCACAGCTGAAATGTTCCAGCCCAGGCAACATCCTGGTGAATCTCCTCTGCATCCTTTCTAATGAATTCACATTCTTCCTATAATGCAGCAACCAGAACTGCACACAGTACTCCAGCTGTGGCCTAACACGTGTTTTGTGTAGCTCCATCATAACCTCCCTGTTCTTATATTCTGTGCGACGGTTAATCAAGGCAAATATCCCATAATCCTTCTGTAAAGATGTACTTTCACAGACTTCATTAGTGAACAGAAAAGGTATTTATTGATAATAATTGTGCAGCAGCCTCACAGCTGTGGCGAGGACTCTCTGCCTAGTAGCCTCTCTTACCATGGGGTGATTCTGCATTCTCAATTTGTCAATCAGGCCATGTGACCCCCTACTCTGCTGTGTTGCCCTTAAAGAGACAACCAACGCATCCCTCCCCCTTTAACTCCTTTATTGAATCTTCAATAACTAAGTTTGTCAGTCCTAAATAGGAAGTAAAGATTATGCAAATGATTTGGACAATTATAAATCGAGATTTATGGGGATATTCTATTTTTTGTCGAGCAGCATAATTCTAAGATGCTTCCACAGATCGACATTAACAGGAACTTCTGGCACATCAATATTTGCTCCCATGGAGACATCAGCCAGGTCTATAACAGATTGATCAGGTACTTTGCTGCTTCTATGTTCAAAAACATTTCTTGATGGAAACACTGACTGCTGGAGGGTCTCTACTCCCCAAGTGGTCCGAAAGCTCCATCGCTCCACGACCACCTGGTCTTCGAGACAATAATTCCAGGGAACCAACTTGACCCATGACCGAATGACTTCATTTACGATAAATGATTGTGATGGACTATGTGAATCATAGCTTGCCTTCTGATTACTTTGGCTGGCTTCTGCCCTCCCTGCCAAATTGGAAAACACGAGGCTCAGTCTCATTCTGAAACAATGTTTCATTAGCAGTTCCTGCTGGTGGAGCTCCCGTTGTTGCATGTGACATGTTCCTGCAGCAGAACAAGACCACTCTTTGAAGATGAAAAGTTTAGGAAGCAAATATGTAAAAGAGCACCTCTTTCCTCTGCACCCAATTCCTCTGCTCCATATTCCCAAAATACGCTCACTGTGCCTCACTCAGTTGACGTCTCTCCCAGCTGCTCCCACTTACAGACTCAAAAGAGCACCATTACATCTTTAACGACAGACTGGGTGGACAGGCATGACTTGGTTGAGAGTCTGAATGATGGCACATCCAGTAGTGCAGCACTTGGTCACTGGGCCGGTTGTCTATAAGTGTACAAATATGTTGCTGAGTACCATCTTTACCTGAGGAAGAGGAGAAGATAACTCATTGGTTTACATAGGCCCCACTTTGGCATTCCTTGTATTGATTTCAACAACAACAACAAACAACAGCTTGTATTTATATAGTACCTTTAACAGAGCAAAATACCCCAAGACACTTTACAGGAATATTTTCAGATTAAGCTTGACACCAAATGATATACTATGATTATCTAATTTTTCGTCAAAGACATAGAACAAGAACAAAGAACAAAGAAAATTACAGCACAGGAACAGGCCCTTCGGCCCTGCCAGCCTGCGCCGATCCAGATCCTTTATCTAAACCTGTTGCCTATTTTCCAAGGATCTAGTTCTCTCTGTTCCCCGCCCGTTCATATATCTGTCCAGAAGCATCTTAAATTATGCTATCGTGCCCGCCTCTACCACCTCCGCTGGTAAAGCGTTCCAGGCACCCACCACCCTCTGCGTAAAAAACTTTCTACGCACACCTCCTTAAACTTTCCCCCTCTCACCTTGAAATCGTGACCCCTTGTAATTGACACCCCCACTCTTGGAAAAAGTTTGTTGCTATCCACCCTGTCCATACCTCTCATAATTTTGTAGACCTCAATCAGGTCCCCCCTCAATCTCCATCTTTCCAATGAAAACAATCCTAATCTACTCAACCTTTCTTCATAGCTAGCACCCTCCATACCAGGCAACATCCCGGTGAACCTCCTCTGCACCCTCTCTAAAGCATCCACATCCTTCTGGTAATGTGGCGACCAGAACTGCATGCAGTATTCGAAATGTGGCCTAACCAAAGTCCTATACAACTGCAAATCCTATACATAGGCTGAAATTTTTCGCCCATTCCAAAAATGGGATTAATTTCAGTCAGTGGCAGGCCCCTTCTGTCGCTGCAATAAATCCCTGTGGGATGGGGTTGGGTGATGGGCACCCAGAGGTTTTAAAGTGAGGTAGGAACGGGGAGGGTCAGGGAGGAAATTCCAGAGGCTGAGGTAGCTGAAGGCCCGGCCACCAATCATGGAGCAATTAAAATCAGAGATGTTCAAGAGGCATGTCATGATGGAAGAGGAGCTCACAGAGAGATGTAATATGATGGTCTAGTACATATGGAATTACTATGGCACTGAATATAGTACTGCCCAGATATTGATGGAAGAGGCATATGATTCATGCCTAGAGTCAGTTGCGTGTTGGACAGTGAGAGTCTTTTTCCTCGGATGGTGATGACCAACACGAGGGGACATAGCTTTAAATTGAGGGGTGGTAGATATAGGACAGATGTCCGAGGAAGTTTCTTTACTCAGAGAGTAGTAGGGGTGTGGAATGCCCTGCCTGCAACAGTAGTAGACTCGCCAAATTTAAGGGCATTTAAGTGGTCACTGGATAGACAAATGGATGAAAATGGAATAGTGTAGGTCAGATAGGCTTCAGATGGTTTCACAGGTCGGCGCAACATCGAGGGTCGAAGGGCCCATACTGCGCTGTAATGTTCTATGTTCTAATAGTGTGTACCAGCAAAAATGGAGACTGTTACTAACATTCGCTGTTTTGAATTGCTCAAAGAGTCAATATAGATTCACAGTTAACCTATGTATGACTAAAAATACTTTTGCAGACCACTAAACTGTAACAAAAACCCTACAACATAGAGAGGGGTGAGTATTTGAAAACAGGCAATTACCACAATGGGTGCCAATGTAGGTTAGAGAGCGCAGGTGTGCAGTTTGAATGGAACTTACCTTGAGTTAGGATATAAACAGCAGAGGTTTGGGTGAGCATATGTTGAGCTGGGGTGGAAGGTCAGAAGAGATGTGCTGTAGCCAAGGTTTGAGGTAGCAAAGACACAAAGGTTTCAACAGCAGATGAACTGAGGCGGGGATAGAGCTGTTCAATGCTATGGTTAATTATGTTATCCTATGGTAAAGAAATGGGTGGTGGGAGAGGGGTCGGTATGGAAGCGGTTGGAGGCGGCATCATATAAGGGCACACGTTTAGGGGCACTGATAACAGCACCTCTGCCGTTCTTGCTGGCTCGGTACTCCACAGGTCCAGTAGTAGTGGCTGCCCTGAGGGTGTGGGGTGGAAGCATATGGGGTGGAGGGGGCATTGGTATGGGCACCAATTTGTGGCAATCACTGGTTTGCACCGGGGGGGGGGGGGGGGGGGGGGGGGGGGGGGGGGAGGGGGGGGGGGGGGGGGGGCGCCTCCGTGTTGGAAAAATTGGAGGAGTAGTTTGAGCTGCCTGGTGGGAATGGGTTCCGCTACCTGCAGGCGAGGGATTTTGTGCGGAGGTAGATTTCAACCTTTATGCACCTGCCACACCAGGGGATACAGGAGAAGGTAGTGTCGAAAACGGGAGTGGGGGAGGGGAAGGTATCAGAAATTTATAATGAGCACATTGAATGGGAGGGAACCCCGATAGGGGAGGTGCAGTAAAAGTGGGAGGAAGAACTGGGTAAGGAATTAGAGATGGGGCTGTGGGAGGATGCCCTGAGTACAGTTAATGCAGTAAGAAGTTTTACAACACAAAGTTAAAGTCCAACATATTTGTTTCAAATCATTAGCTTTCGGAGCACTGCTCCTTTCTCAGGTGAATGAAGAGGTATGTTCCAGAAACATATATATATAGGCAAGACGATACTTTGAATGCGAGCATTTGCAGGTAATTAAGTCTTTACAGATCCAGAGATAGGGGTAACCCCAGGTTAAAGAGATGTGAATTGTCTCAAGCCAGGACAGTTGGTAGGATTTCGCAAGCCCAGGCCAGATGGTGGGGGATGAATGTAATGCGACATGAATCCAAGGTCCCAGTTGAGACCGTACTCATGTATGCGGAACTTGGCTAGAAGTTTCTGCTCGGCGATTTTGCGTTCTCTAAGCGTTCTCCAAGGCAGCCTTCAGGACGCGCGACAACACAAAATCGCAGAGCAGAAACTTATAGCCAAGTTGCACACACTGGCGGGCGTGAAAGGCCGATGTCTTGGCCTTTGCTTCCTTAGTTGCCCAGAGATAGATCTTATTGACATGGAGGGAGCCCCCCAAATCAGGGGTATGGGTTAGCGACATGGCTGGGTTTCTCCAGCTCGAGAAGATTAAGTTCACCCTGAAGGGATCGATGATAGGGTTTGCCCAGAGGTGACAGCCATTTATCAACTTCTTTGGGGATAATTCAGCTGTCAGTGGAGGAGGGGGGAGGGTGGTAAAAGGATAGCGGGAGGCTGGTTGAGGTGGGAAATAGTAGGAAAGGAGGATTGGGGAATTATGTATGTCAGCCATGTTGGCTGGGTTTGGTAGTTGGTTGGGTGGGTGTTATTTACTTTGTTGTTTTTCCTCTTGAGAATTAAAAAAATTAAATATGCCTTACTAAAATATATTTTTAAAAACGATATGTAATCTTCATTAGCTCCTACAATGGATGAGCAAGTTCCATGTTGACACATCTGCTCTGAGCTGATGGGAGCTCTGTGGAATGAAGTGACAACATTGGGTGGAAATGTCTCATGCCCTGGGCAGCACAGTGGCGCAGTGGTTAGCACTGCTGCCTCACGGTGCCCAGGACCCAGGTTTGATCCCGGCCCTGGGTCACTGTCCGTGTGGTGTTTGCACATTCTACCCGTGTCTGCGTGGGTCTCACCCCCGCAACTCAAAGATGTGCAGGGTAGGTGGGTTGGCCACGCTAAATTGGCCCAAATTGGGAAAAATAAAAAAAAGTGTTATGCCCCCCCCCCCCCCCCCCCCCCCCAGTGTGATCAATGGCAGGAGGTTCCTAAATTGGTTTTGTGTTGATGTTAAATTACGACAGGATCTTCCACCACTGTCCACTATAGCGGATCACAATTCCCCCCAGAGGCTGATTTTAAACCCATTTGCGTGCTGCAGATGACAGGTGAAAGCCTGTCCGGAACCTTTTCCCACAGGGCAGCAAGGTGGCACTATGGTTAGCATTGCTGCCTCATAGAGCCATGGGCTCGCATGCAATCCTGGCCTTGGGTGACTGTGGGCAGTTTTCACATTCTCCCGTGTCTGTCTGGGCTTCCTCCGAGAGCTCCTGTTCCCGTCCCACAGATGTGCAGGTATGAATTGGCCATACTAAATTAACCTTTAGTGTACAAGGATGTGTGGGGCTGCGGGTAAAGGGCATGGGAGTGGGCCTGGGTGCGGTACCCTTTCCGATAGTTGATGCAGACCTGATGGGCTAAATTGCCTCCTTCTACACTGTAGGAATTCTGCAATTCTGCACTGTCGGATACGTATAGGAAGGATCAAGGGGTGTATGTCTAGCGGGGCATTGGGCAGGGTAAATGACATTGAGGATCGGGCCAAAGGTGTGAAAGGTCATGAAAGAAGGAGTTGCATGTAGGAAGGATCACGGAGGAGGTGGGTTAGTGTATAGGTTTGAAGGAGCTTTGAGGGAGGGGATACAGGTGTGAAAGCTTATTTGGGTGGGTACTGTTATAAAGGGAGATTGGGGGAGTGGTACAGGTGTGAAGGGAGATTGGGAGAGGGGAAAAAGTGTGAAAGGAGAGAGCGAGGGGCTGGTTTAGCACAGTGGGCTAAATCAGTGGCTTGTAATGCAGAACACTGCCAGCAGCGTGGGTTCAATTCCCGCACCAGCCCTCCCCGAACAGACGCTGTAATGTGGCGACTAGGGGCTTTTCACAGTAACTTAATTGAAGCCTACTCGTGACAATAAGCAATTATTATTACTATTATTATTACAGGTGTGAAGGGAGATTGGGGGAAGGGTACAAGTGTGAAGGGGAATTGGGCGAGAGGGTACTGGTGTGAACGGGCATTGGGGGAGGGAACAGGTGTGAAGGGGTATTGGCAAAGGGGCACAGGTGGGAAGGAACATTGGGGGGAGGTGACACTGGTGTGAAGGGTCATGGGGGAGGAGGTACAGTTGTGAAGATGTTCAAACGGAATCAACTGTTGGCTCCTGGGGAGTGAACGCAGGGTGGGTGTGGTATGAGGGAATTGTAAGGTTATATGGAGCAGACGGAGCCGGTAAGATAAGAGGGCGAGGGTGCAACAGTATCATGTGAAGGGGTGGTGAGGGTTGTTGGTATAGTTGTACACGACACCTGAGGGGTGGGCAGCAGCAGAATGGACAGGTCAATGGTGAAGAAGGGAACGTGTGCGTTGACCTGGACATTGAGAAAGGAAAAGGGTTCAGGTTGGTGAATAACAATGGAAAGGTTGAATCTGACACTAGGGGATTAATGGTAATGCAGGAAAGGGTGTGGGTGACTGGGGAGGGGAAATGGTGCTGGAACACAGGTCATATGTCACAACCAACATGATGGTCTGGCTGAAACTAAGCAGAGCCTCATCTTGGAGGTCCTGAGGTGCTGCATTGGGGTTGGACCAGCGGGTGGGTGGAGATCATTTCAGCTGGACAACTGAAAGAGAACCTCAGCAGGAAGTCTTGACCATGTTATTGATCTGGGGTATGAACCTTTGATGGATGAAGGTTCAATTTATGGTGGACAGACACTCATCAAGCAGAGCTATTTATTTCAGCCTTAAGGAAAAACGTGCATTGCTTTGGAACCTTTCACATACTGAGAAGATCTCTTTTTTAATTTGTTCATGGGAGGTGGGCATCGCAGGCTGTGCCAGTATTTATTGCCCATTCCTAATTGCCCTTGAGGTGCAGTTAAGAGTCAACCACATTGCTGCGGGTCTGAAGTCACATGTAGGCCAGACCAGGTAAGAATGGCATGGTAGCACATTTGTTGGCACTGTTGCTTCACAGCTCCAGGGTCGCAGGTTCGATTCCCGGCTTGGATCATTGACTGTGTGGCGTCTGCACTTTTTCCCCGTGTCTGCGTGGGGTTCCTCAGGGTGCTCCAGTTTCCTCCCACAGTCCAAAGGTGTGTAGGTTAGGTGGATTGCCAATGCTAAATTGCCCTTAGTGTCCAAAAAGGCTAGGTTAGGTGGGGTTACTTGGATAGAGTGGGTGTGGGCTTCAATAAGGTGCTTTTTCAAAGGGACAGTGCAGACTCGATCAGCCAAATGGCCTCCGTCTGCATTGTAAATTCTATGATTTCCTTCCCTAAAGGACATCAGTGAACCAGATGGTTTTTTCCGACAATCGACAATGGTTTCATGGTCATCATTCGACTTAATTCCAGATATTTCATTGAATTTAAATTCCATCACCTGCTGTGGGGGGATTCGAACCCGGGGTGCCCAGATCATTATCCTGGGTCTCTGGATTACTAATCCAGTGACAATACCACTATGCCACTGTCTCCCCCAAATTTGATGTGTGATAGACAATTTACACAAGTCAGACCCCAAGAACAGCATGAATGAATCACCAGTTAATCTGTTCTGGTGATATAAATTGGGGGATGACTATTCGCAAGGACAGCAGCAGAACTCCGGGAAAAAAATTAATGTGGTATTTTATTCTCATCTGACCAACCGGTTGGAACCTCAGTTTTAATATCTCAGTCCTGCGAGAGATATCAGTCTAGTTTACAGTCTCAATTAGTAAAGTAGCCCGATTTCGAGATCATAAACTGCAGGGATGGATTGCATCCACACATACTGAAAGAAGCAAGCCATGAGGTAGCAGAGGCTCTATAATATGCACATAAAAAACATCAAATAAACGGAATAGTGCCAGAGGACTGGCGGACAGCTAATGTTATTTCTATATTTTAAAAGGAAGATAAAACAATTCCAGGGAACCATAGACCAGTCAGCTTAATGCCAGTGGTAGTAAAGATAATAGAACGTTTGCTCAAAGATGTAATAGAAAAATGTCTAGAAACTGAAAACATAATAGAGTAGTCAACACGGATTCCAAAAGGGGAGGTCATGCTTGAACAACCTTATTGAATCCTTTGAAGAAATAACACGTAATATCGATGGGATAATGCAACAGATGTAATATACTTGCATCTTCAAAAGATCTTTGATAAGGTACAGTGTAGTAGACTCGTGTGAGTAAGGTCAGAACGTGTAGAATGAACAGTCAGACAACAGAATGGATCGCAAGCTGGTTAGAAAGCAGAGGGTAGGGGTTAAAGGTAGCAGAATATTGGAAATCTTGTTCAACATGGATCACTGCTAGGACCACTCTTGTTCACTTACGTAAAGAATTTGGATGTACATTGACAGTACTTGCGGATGATCCAAGATGAAGGAATAGTTAATCCTGAAAGCAGCTGCAACAATTTACAAGAAGAGATGAATAAACTTGCAGCTCGTGCATGTTAATGACAAATTAAATTCAGTACAGGTAAGCGTGAGGTGGTGCATTTTGGTGGGAAGAATAACGCGCCACATATTCCTCGACAAATAAAAATCTGAATGTGTTGTGGGGATAAAGATGCACAGATCATTAAAAGGTACAACACTGCTGAGCAAGGCCATACAAAATCCAAACAAAGCACTGGCATTCATTTCTAGACAAAAGGAGTTGAAAAACTGAGAGCTTTTTGTTCCAGACAGGAGGGATGTCAATTTAAACTGCCCTGATTTCCTCCCTCTCTATCATCAAGAATCAGAAAGGGTTTTAAAATTATGATTTCCCCCTTTTATAAAAGGTGGTGTATTTTCCCCAACCCTTAAATTTTGAAATGTTCCAAACCTCTATGAATACCATGCACAGCAGCAAACCCAAGGTAAGATAAAATAAAATGGGTTGGTTTGTTTTTACACTCACATATGTGAGATGAGGGGTTTTGCAATGTGCACCCCTTTGCAATGATAGAATAGAAAGAAGGATAACGGAAAGGAAAGAGGGTTCAGGACACGACCACAATAAAATACAAGTTAGGATTTTGAGTGTGTCCAGAGTCCAGAATCAAACATCTAATAGATTCATATAATTTACAGTGCAGAAGGAGGCCATTCAGCCCATCTGCTGCACCGGCTCTTGGAAAGGGCACCCTACCCAAGGTCCACACCTCCACCCTATCCCCATAACCTAGTAACCCCACCCAATTAGGGGCAGCATAGTAGCATGGTGGTTAGCATAAATGCTTCACAGCTCCAGGGTCCCAGGTTAGATTCCCGGCTGGATCACTGTCTGTGCGGAGTCTGCACGTCCTCCCCGTGTGTGCGTGGGTTTCCTCCGGGTGCTCCGGTTTCCTCCCACAGTCCAAAGATGTGCGGGTTAGGTGGATTGGCCACGCTAAATTGCCCGTAGTGTCCTAAAAAGTAAGGTTAAGGGTGTGGGGGTTGGTTGTTTGGTTACGGGTATAGGGTGGATACGTGGGTTTGAGTAGGGTGATCATGGCTCGGCACAACATTGAGGGCCAAAGGGCCTGTTCTGTGCTGTACTGTTCTATGTTCTAACACTAAGGGCAATTTTGGACACTAAGAGCAATTTATCATGGCCAATCCACCTAACCTGCACATCTTTGTGACTGTGGGAGGAAACCCACGCACACACGGGGAGAACGTGCAGACTCTGCACAGACAGTGACCCAAGCCGGAATCGAACCTGGGACCCTGGAGCTGTGAAGCGATTGTGCTATCCACAATGCTACCGTACTGCCCTAATGGAATGTTTCTTCAGATGGGAGGTTGACTGTTGCTGGGTGATCTGTCTTTCCAGAAACAAGACTTCTGCCGAGGGAAAAGGCACATAGAGTTGAGTTAACCTTGGAGGCACAAGCTACCATGTTCTAGTAGTTGACAGTTTTGATGAGGGCCAGATTCTTTCTGCTACCACCTACTTGATGGTAAGATGGTAAAAAGTGCAGGCTGTGGCCTGCAGTCCTGTGCTCTATGGAGGTCAAACAGTGACTGTCTGAGTTCAGGTCCCAGGGCAATATTACAAGTCCTAGCAGCTTGGGGAATGTCAAGTGACATACCTCCCATCTTTACTCCCAGATGTTGGATAAAAGATGTGTCTTTTTCGGGCTGGAATCTTGCGGTGGATTCCGTTTCTTCTTGGAGACATTGGTTTCACTGAGCAAGACCATTGGTTGAAAGCCATTGTGTGTTGGAACAGGTAGTGCTTAGGCCATTAGCAGCAGATTGGATAAAAGCAAATTACTGCTGTTGTGGGAATCTGAAATGAAAGAGAAAATGCTGGAAAATCTCAGCAGGGGCAGCACGGTAGCATGGTGGTTAGCATAACCGTGTGTGCGTGGGTTTCCTCCGGGTGCTCCGGTTTCCTCCCACAGTCCAAAGATGTGCGGGTTAGGTGGATTGGCCATGCTAAATTGCCCGTAGTGTCCTGAAAAGTAAGGTTAAGGGGGGGGGGGGGGGGGGTTGTTGGGTTACGGGTATAGGGTGGATACGTGGGTTTGAGTAGGGTGATCATTGCTCGGCACAACATCGAGGGCAGAAGGGCCTGTTCTGTGCTGTACTGTTCTATGTTCAGGGTGTGGCAGCATCTGTAGGGAGAGAAAAGAGCTAACGTTTCGAGATGCTGCCAGACCCGCTGAGATTTTCCAGTATTTTCTCTTTCATTTCAGCACCAACTTGGAGATGAGGGGTTGCAAACTGGCTGGGGTAGACATTTCGTCTGCCGGACCTGTATGTTAGTTTGGTTGGAATGTTTATGCAAAACAAGGAATGTTACATTCCAGGGCTTTTGAGGTGTCAGCCCTTGTTTTCGTCCAAACTGCTCAGAGACCTGCTGAAGCTAGCCTGTAGTTAGTTGATGCCACTTGTCCAGCAAATGTCCATTTTGAAAAACTGAGGAAAAAAGTTCGAGCACACAGTACGGTGAACAATTCTGATCTCTAATCGTGGAAGAAGCTCAAAAAGAAAAATCCACAAGCTGCAACCGGGACTGAGGTCAAGTGTTAGGTGAAGAAGTGCGGCCACAGTAACAAGTCTCCTAAGTACTCCCACCCTCAGTAGAGTCCTTCAGCAGAATGACATTATTCAGTTTGAGTGCATTGACGATGAAATGCTGGTGGCTCTGTTCTAACCCAAATGCACATTGTCACCAATTAATACACAAGTTTGACTGGAGTTTGCTGGTAATATTCCGATGTTACCAGGGAGTTGGGGCTGATAAGGCTCCACTTCCGTTCATTATAATGGAATGTAGAGCTCGCTCACTCAGAATTAAGTAGGACACCCAGTTGTTTCAGGCTTCTGATCCCAGCTGTGCAAAGAGTCCATCAAGCAATCATTTGATGCTGTGATTCAAACAGGTAATGCCAGTAATTTAAATACAGGCAGTCCACTTCTCCTTGCAATGAATCAGGTGGGGAGCTATATGAACATAATTCAACATAGTTAATTTGGCTACTGGGACAATTCAAAGAGCTGTCACAGATCTATCTTAACAGGACAGGTTTATTTATAGCGCAGGCTTCAAGGAGCAACACCAGTATTCATCCATCACTGGCATTATAGCTTGCTCGTTCAGCCATTAATTACAGCTACAGTCCACCGCAAAGCCCAGCGAATACGTGTCACAAACTGATCTCCCTTTGTATGGTCACAAAATTAACTTTTAATATGATTTATTATATATGTAGAGAACTGAGCAAAACAGAATTTATCACAAGAATGACGACCTTACGGTATGATGATCTGGAGTATACTGCCTGAAAGGGCGGGGGTAGCAGCTTCAACAGGAACTTTCAAATGGGAATTGGTAATTACGTGAAAGATAATGGTTTGCAAGGGACTGCAGGGAAAGAGCTAAGGAGTGGGACTAATTGGATAGTTCTTTCAAAGAGTAGGCACAGATATGATGGCCTGAATGCCCTTCCTCTGCACTGCATCATTCTATGATCCAGGCCCATCGCTGGTTTAAATCCAGTGAAAAGCACCGCCTAGGTGGTGAAGGGTACCAAGAGCGAACTCACAACCACTTTTTCACATGTAGAGAACTTAAGGTCTAAACTGTTGAGTATTTAAATGCCCCTGGCAGCCACAACACAGCCACTGACACTACTCAATTCCCCATCAGTGTCCCACCACCACTCCCCCCAGAGATCCCCATCAGACCCCCATATCAGACCCCTCAATCAGAGCCCGCAGTAGATTCTCCGTCAGACCCCATATAAGAGACCCCCCAACAAAGACCCCCCCATATTCGAGTTCCCCCCCATCAGAGACCTGCCCCCGTCCCCCTCCCCCCTCATCAGTCAGCCCTGCCTGGAAGCTAAATAACAGTCCTGGAAGAAATAGTGAAAAATCACTGTCTTTTGATTTACTGACCCTTAAACCTGCTATCTCAGACAGAGGTGTAGAAAGCAGCTCTTACTTCATAGAAAGTGAAATCACATCACAAGGCTTTAAATCCCATCAGATTCTTCCATTTGCAAGGCTTCTATTCACTTTCAAGGATAAATAGATTTTAGTAGGCTGTAATTGACAGGGTAACATCTTACGAACAGCCAGGTGTCTGGAGTGTTTATTTTTATTTTCTTTCAGATCTGAATACATCTCAAGTACACTGCTGTGATCCTAACCACAATATATGCAAAACATTTAAGAAAGAAGTGCTTTTGCTCCCTCTTTTTCTCAGCAGAGAGCACTTAACTGCTTTTGATGTGGTGCTGACCTGTCAATCAGAGCGATATGTTTATAAACATTGTGATTATAATCACTGTGGTTTGATGGAGGGGCCTGATGGGGGTCTCTGATGGTGGTCTCTGATATAGGGGGGTCTCCGACATAAGGGTCTCCAATGGCAAAGCCTCTGGTATGCTGGTCTCCAATGGGGATCTCTGATATGGGATCTCTGATTGGGGTGTCTCTGACATGGGGTCTGATGGGGGTCTCTTAAGGGGGTCGTGTGTGGTTTCAGTGGTGGGGGATTCGGGTCAACCTCATGCACATGTGCTGTGTGGAGGCAGGTGTTACCCAGTAATTTCCGTGGTTGGGGGAGGGGAGGATGCCCCTATTTGTCAGCATTGGGGGGGGGCAGGATTTGTGTTGTTGGGCATGGGGGCCAGCTACTGGATCTCGGTATCAGGCCGCCTGCCTAAACTGGCGGCCTGATAATGGGATTTGGAACGGAAATGAAGGAGCCACCCACCATGCATAAAATTGCATTGCAAGAGAGAGGGAATCACTGCCGGGCACCGCTCCTCACTCCATCACAGGCCAAGCGTGTTTCTACGCCGGCGGGAGGATATAGTTTCCCAAACAGAGAATCCTGCCTCAGATCTGTCCTGAAAACCTGAAAGAAAATGGTTATTGGCACAACTGAGATTCAACAGAAAATCAAAGGGAAAGATGTTAACTGTATGTTCTCGTCCATGGAAAAGGAAAAAGGATGGTCCTGCTATTCTGGGGCTGAGAAGTTGTGAAGAAGTGCAGATTATCTCAGTAAACCAAGTGAAGGAGGTGACGCTGAAGGGTGAAGGTGGAACACCCATTGGAAAAACATCCTCTGGTCCGGAACAAGGGAGATCTGATACAAATGTATCAACAGTGTTTTGCTGAAGATTTTGAGTATCACATCGCTATTGATCCAGTGATTCAGCCTCCATATAAAGCACCAGTAGAACTAAAAGGAAAGCTTGAAAGAGAGCTCTCAGAGATGGGAGAATATAAAATAATCACCAGATTCACAGAGCCTCCAGAGTTGGTAAATTCCATTGTGGTGAGAGAGAAGCCAAATGAATGGCTAAGAATTTTCCTGGATCCCAAAAATCATAATCAAGCAATAAAGATGAATCAGTTCCCGCCTCAAAAGCTGCAAGAGATCACACAGGCGTGCAAATTAGGATCAGGAGCTGGAGGAGGAGCGGGATAGGCCACTCAGGGTCCTCGGGACTATCCTGCACCAACAGCACATTCTGCCCATCCCTGATCCAAAACATAGTAGCACTGGCAGGGTTGAAGTTTTTCAGAAGTAGGATGCCAGAAACGGAATGTGAAGCTTGAAGTGGAACCTCCGCTGTTGACAACATTCAACACATTCTTTGGACAAATTTCTGAATCTACTGTTTGGCCTTAAAGTAAGCCAGGATGTGGTCCAACAGAAAGTAGACGAGACACAGCAGGGATGAGAAGGAACATTCAGCATAGTGGATGGCATCCCAATCTATGTTGTAGATGTAAAAGATCATGACCACTATCTAAATGAAGCCACGGAGAGAACCAGGAAAACTGGGATCAAGTTCAACGCAGACAAATGTATTGTGAAGGTGACAGAATGCCAGCTCTTTGGAATGGTGTACAAATCTAACTGAGTCACACTGAGCCCTGTGAAGGTCAAGGCCATCCTTGAAATGGAGGCCGTAAGAAAATGTTGAGCAATTTGCTTGCTTTAGAACATAAGAACATAAGAACTAGGAACAAGAGTAGACCATCTGGCCCCTCGAGCCTGCTCCGCCATTCAATGAGATCATGGCTGATCTTTTGTGGACTCAGCTCCACTTTCCGGCCCGAACACCATAACCCTTAATCCCTTTTTTCTTCAAAAAACTATCTATCTTTACCTTAAAAACATTTAATAAAGGAGCCTCAACTGCTTCACTGGGCAAGGATTTCCATAGATTCACAACCCTTTGGGTGAAGAAGTTCCTCCTAAACTCAGTCCTAAATCTACTTCCCCTTATTTTGAGGCTATGCCCCCCACTAGTTCTGCTTTCACCCGCCAGTGGAAACAACCTGCCCGCATCTATCCTATATATTCCCTTCATAATTTTATATGTTTCTATAAGATACCCCCTCATCCTAAATTCCAACGAGTACAGTCCCAGTCTACTCAACCTCTCCTTGTAATCCGACCCCTTCAGCTCTGGGATTAATCTCGTGAATCTCCTCTGCACACCCTCCAGTGCCAGTACGTCCTTTCTCAAGTAAGGAGACCAAAACTGAACACAATACTCCAGGTGTGGCCTCACTAACACCTTATACAATTGCAGCATAACCTTCCTAGTCCTAAACTCCATCCCACTAGCAATGAAGGACAAAATTCCATTTGCCTTCTTAATCACCTGTTGCACCTGTAAACCAACTTTCTGTGACTCATGCACTAGCACACCCAGGTCTCTCTGCATAGCAGCATGCTTTAATATTTTATTGTTTAAATAATAATCCCGCTGCTGTTATTCCTACCAAAATGGATAACCTCACATTTGTCAACATTGTATTCCATTTGCCAGACCCTAGCCCATTCACTTAACCTATCCAAATCCCTCTGCAGACTTCCAGTATCCTCTGCACTTTTCGCTTTACCACTCATCTTAGTGTCATCTGCAAACTTGGACACATTGCCCTTGGTCCCCAACTCCAAATCATCTATGTAGATTGTGAACAATTGTGGGCCCAACACGGATCCCTGAGGGACACCACTATCTACTGATCGCCAACCAGAGAAGCACCCATTAATCCCCACTCTTTGCTTTCTATTACTTAACCAATCCTTTATCCATGCTACTATTTTACCCTTAATGCCATGCATCTTTATCTTATGCAGCAGCCTTTTGTGTGGCACCTTGTCAAAAGCTTTCTGGAAATCCAGATATACCACATCCATTGGCTCCCCGTTATCCACTGCACTGGTAATGTCCTCAGAAAATTCCACTAAATTAGTTAGGCATGACCTGCCCTTTATGAACCCATGCTGCGTCTGCCCAATGGGACAATTTCATAGAATCATAGAATCATAGAACGATACAGCGCAGTACAGGCCCTTCGGCCCTCAATGTTGCACCGACATGGAAAAAAAAACTAAAGGCCATCTAACCTACACTATGCCCTTATCATCCATATGCTTATCCAATAAATTTTTAAATGCCCTCAATGTTGGCGAGTTCACTACTGTTGCAGGTAGGGCATTCCACGGCCTCACCACTCTTTGCGTAAAAAACCCACCTCTGACCTCTGTCCTATATCTATTACCCTTCAATTTAAGGCTATGTCCCCTCGTGATAGCCACCTCCATCCGCGGGAGAAGGCTCTCGCTGTCCACCCTATCTAACCCTCTGATCATTTTGTATGCCTCTATTAGGTCACCTCTTAACCTTCTTCTCTCTAACGAAAACAACCTCAAGTCCATCAGCCTTTCCTCATAAGATTTTCCCTCCATACCAGGCAACATCCTGGTAAATCTCCTCTGCACCCGTTCCAAAGCTTCTACGTCCTTCCTATAATGGGGCGACCAGAACTGTACGCAATACTCCAAATGCGGCCGTACTAGAGTTTTGTACAACTGCAACATGACCTCATGGCTCCGGAACTCAATCCCTCTACCAATAAAGGCCATCACACCATAGGACTTCTTCACAACCCTATCAACCTGGGTGGCAACTTTCAGGGATCTATGTACATGGACACCGAGATCCCTCTGCTCATCCACACTACCAAGAATTTTACCATTAGCCAAATATTCCGCATTCCTGTTATTCTTTCCAAAGTGAATCACCTCACACTTCTCCACATTAAACTCCATTTGCCACCTCTCAGCCCAGCTCTGCAGCTTATCTATGTCCCTCTGTAACCTGCAACATCCTTCCGCACTGTCTACAACTCCACCGACTTTAGTGTCGTCTGCAAATTTACTTACCCATCCTTCTGCTCCCTCCTCTAGGTCATTTATAAAAATGACAAACAGCAACGGCCCCAGAACAGATCCTTGTGGTACGCCACTCGTAACTGAACTCCATTCTGAACATTTCCCATCAACCACCACTCTCTGTCTTCTTTCAACTAGCCAATTTCTGATCCACATAATTTCTATCCAGATGCCTCGTTATTTCTTCGTTGATGATAGATTCCAGCATCTTCCCTACTACCGACGTTAAGCTCACTGGCCTATAATTTCCTGCTCTCTGCCTACCTCCTTTTTTAAACAGTGGTATCACGTTTGCTAATTTCCAATCCACCGGGACCACCCCAGAGTCTAGTGAATTTTGGTAAATCATCACTAGTGCATCTGCAATTTCCCTAGCCATCTCTTTTAGCACTCTGGGATGCATTCCATCAGGGCCAGGAGACTTGTCTACCTTTAGCCCCATTAGCACAATCGCTTCACAGCTCCAGGGTCCCAGGTTCGATTCCGGCTTGGGTCACTGTCTGTGTGGAGTCTGCACATCCTCCCCGTGTGTGTGTGGGTTTCCTTCGGGTGCTCCGGTTTCCTCCCACAGTCCAAAGATGTGCAGGTTAGGTGGATTGGCCATGATAAATTCCCCTTAGTGTCCAAAATTGCCCTTAGTGTTGGGTGGGGTTACTGGGTTATGGGGATAGGGTGGAGGTGTTAACCTTGGGTAGGGTGCTCTTTCCAAGAGCCAGTGCAGACTCGATGGGCCGAATGGCCTCCTTCTGCACTGTAAATTCTATGAAAGCTTGCCCATCACTACCTCCTTAGTGATAACAATCCTCTCATCCCTAGCCATCTCTTCTAGCACTCTGGGATGCATTCCACCAGGGCCAGGAGACTTGTCTACCTTTAGCCCCATTAGCTTGCCCATCACTACCTCCTTAGTGATAACAATCCTCTCAAGGTCATCACCTGTCATAACCTCATTTCTATCAGTCACTGGCATGTTATTTGTGTCTTCCACTGTGAAGACCGACCCAAAAAACCTGTTCAGTTCCTCAGCCATTTCCTCATCTCCCATTATTAAAACTCCCTTCTCATCCTCTAAAGGGCCAATATTTACCTTAGCCACTCTTTTTTGCCTTATATATTTGTAAAAACTTTTGCTGTCTGCTTTTATATTCCGAGCAAGTTTACTCTCATGCTCTATCTTACTCTTCATTATAGCTTTTTTAGTAGCTTTCTGTTGCCCTTTAAATATTTCCCAGTCCTCTAGTCTCCCACCAATCTTTGCCACTTTGTATGCTCTTTCCTTCAATTTGAGACTCTCCCTTATTTCCTTGGATATCTACGGTCGATTTTCCCTCTTTCTACCGTCCTTCCTTTTTGTGAGTATAAACCTTTGCTGAGCACTGTGAAAAATCGCTTGGAAGGTTCTCCACTGTTCCTCAACTGTTCCACCTGATCCAGAACGTGAGTTTTTTCATACTCCACATGTCACAACAGAGCGCAAACCTACCCGAGCTGATGAGAGGAGATGTTGAGTACCAGTGGTCAGAGTCACCATGACAGGAGTTTCAACAAACTCAAAGAAGTTGTGTGTAATGAGACAAGTCTGTCATTTGGTAACAGGGAGAATCCTGACACTCTGCAAGTAGTTGCTTCTACAAAAGGATTGGGAGAAGCCCTTGAGCAGCAAGGAAAGCTGATAGCATTCACACTCAAAGCTCGAACATCAGCTGAGGTTAGATATATCAACATAGAAAGAGAGCTTTTGTCAGTCCTGTATGGATGTGAGAGATTTCATATATATCTCTCAGGGATAAAGTTCATAGTGGAGAGTGAGTATCGACAACTGGAGCAGATCCATAAGAGATATCTGTGTAGATCACCACAAGACTGCAGAGGTTACTATTAAGACTCCAGAGTTACAATTTCACTCTGAAATACAAGCCAGGAAGACAAAGGTTGCTGGCAGACACCCTGAGTGGGATTTACTGGGCAGTCCACCATGTGTTTTGTGGCAGCGTGAAGCGGCCCACCATTGGCCGGTGGCAGGATCTTCTGGTTTTGTTGTTAACGGGATGCCCTGTCGAATGCACCCCTTGCTGCCAAGAGACGCATAGTTGGGTTAGGTGACGCACCGTCAGCAGAACAGGCAGATACCACCAGCATAAATGGCTAGAAAGTTCTGACCCCTTGATTGACACTTAGAAGAAGTACAAGATTCAGGTATAAAGATCCGTCACCTGGTGAATGTAACACCGCTGAAACTCAGTCAAAATGGTGGCGAGACCAACAAAAATGAAGAGTTACAGATGCTCTCTCAGCAAGTGACCCAGGGATGGTCTGATAACATACAGCAAACACAGTTAGCAACACAGCCAGCATTGGTCTGTCAGAGATACATCTCACTAGAAGATGGTGTCCTGCTAGCTGGCTTCTGAATAATCCAGATAACCTGCCAGAAGGTGGTTTAGTGGTAACGTCACTGGACTAATAATGCAGAAGCCCAGACTAATGCTGTTGGGACAAGAGTTCAAATCCCACCATGGCAGCTGGTGGAATTTAAATTCAATTAATTAATAATCCTGGAATGGAAAGCTAGTCTCAGTTATGGTGACCATGAAACTATCATAAATTGTAGGAAAACCTCATGTGGTTCACTCATGTCCTTTTGGGAAGGAAATTTACCATCTGGTCTGCACGTGATTCCCGACCCACAATGATGAGGTTGATGCTAACTGCTCTCGAGGACAATCAGCAATGGACAACAAATGCTGATCTTACCCACTAATGATATGCAAACGGTGTTTAAAGTATACATGGAATGAAATGCATTGACGCCGTGTTCGAGTTGACGGAGCACCACGATTTGGCATCAAACCGGCGCCTGCCGTGATTTTGGCATCGGAAGCTATTCTCCGCCCGATCACACATCCCGATTTCAGCGTCGGCTAATGGAGAATCCTGCCTTATATTCTCCCACCGGAGCTGACTTGCACCAGTTTTACGATGCCCTTGTGGTCGTAAAAGGGGATGAAATTCAGTGTTCCACGTTACACAAATGAATGAATTAGAGGATGAGAGCCCCGAATCGATCACAACTTACATTGCTAAACTAAAATAATTATCAAATAATTGTGATTTTGGAGCTATCCTAAACAACATGTTGGAGGATAGGTAAGTCTGTGGTGTAAACCACAATGCTATTCAACAAAGATTGCTTGCAGAGGTGACATGAATTTTAAACGAGCGATGGAGATGTCGCTGGCCACGGAAAGCGCTGAAAGAGGGACACAATAGCTGCAGGGTGCACAAAATGGCGCTGTTCACCAGTTTGGGCGGGAACCTGCAGCCAACCATGGTGTCAAAACCGCTGAAGCAGCTGCGAGGCAAGAAATTATTTCAGCCACCAACAAGCAAAAAGGTGATCAGTAAGTAATGCCCAAAGTGGAATGTTACCGATGTGGAGGCAACCACCTTCCTGAATCAGGTTGGTTTAAGGTGGCTAAGTATTTATTGACACAGAAGAGGACATTTGAGCAGGCAATGAGGAGCTGAATTCCCTGTTTGGGGGACTATGTACACCCACTGGAGATGAATCACCTCTGATGGTCATACTAGCAGGCATCCAGAGGTGATTCACTAGCCCTTACCATGCATGGTAGGGATTCCGTCGTGAATCCTGCTATTGGGCTGCCATTTTGACAGATAGGATAACCCCCACCAGAAACCCCCCATAAGAGAACTCCCACCAGAGACCCCTAAAAGATGTCCCAGCACCAGAGACCCCTCGACATTACAGAGACCCCTGCCTGGAAGCCAGAGAGCAGTCCAAACAGAAACAATGAAAAGATTACTGCTTTAAAACTCACCTGTGCCCTGCACCTACTGGCTCAGGCAAAGAAAGCAGCCACTGTAAATTCCTAGATAGTGAAAACCACATCTCTAGGGTTTAAACACCCTCAGATGTTTGATTTGCAAGGCATGGACCCCATCAAAAGCAGTTAAGTGATTCCTTCAGAGAGTTGAATTGATCTCACGTACTCTGTTGTGTAACTAACCATGTTTGTAAACATCTCGCTACGATTAGCAGCTCTTGACCACATCAAATGCAGCTAAGTAATTTCTTCAGAGAAAAACAGCAAGTGAGAGTACTTAACTGCTTTTAATGTGGCCCAAGAGCTGCCCTTCTTCAAGAACACATGTAATCGAGTAAGTGCTTATGGTGACATGAATCCTCAATGCCTCATCTAGATCCAATTGTTGGTAGGCGAGGCTCATGTCCAACTTAGTTTATACCAGGCCCCCAGCCAACTCATACAGACCTTCTATTTTGGGTATGGGGTAATTGTCCAACTGCGTGGCTTGCTTCACCATCAATTTATAATCTCTACAAATTCTGATCATCTTGCCTGTGTTTAATTATCGGTACGATGGGTGTCGGGTTTAATTATTGGTACGATGGGTGTGGCCTACTCAGCAAATTGTATGAGTTTGATGATGCCCAGATCTTCCAATCACCGCAATTCTATTTCAACTTTTCCCATGAACGCATAAAGCCTTGCCTGAAGAAACCTTGGTGTAACTTCAGGATCTCTGTGGATCTGAGCTTCTAATCCTTTAACATTTCCAAGTCCTTCTTGAAATTCTTAAGACCTCATTCAGGCCGCCTCCTTTAATCTTAAAGATCTCCAGCTAGTTTGATTTTATCTCCCGGAGCAAATCATGTCCCATCAATCTTGGTCCCTGGCAGACATCACCATCAGTGGAAGCTGTGCTGACTGCCTTCCTTAATTCACAGGGGTTGTAACTGTTCCTACTATCTTTCTAGCCTCTCCGGTATACATAGCTAATTTTGCTGTAGTGTTGTGCAACTTTAGGGGTTGAACTCCTTCCTTCAGGTACATTCGTTTATAACAGTAGCTGATGCCTTGTGTTCACCTCCATGTTTAGTGGCCGGCCGTTTACTTTCAGTTCGATTGTGATGGGAGCGCCCTTGCCCTCTCCCACATTGTTTAAGGACATGATATTACGTTCTCCCACCGGACAATCCCCACGTTATTTACCGATGCTTGATTACTTGCTCTGTTTGCACTGGGCTGTCCCTGCTTGCTTCTGCATTTGTGCATTATTTGACCTCTTTTCCCGTACCCATAGCACTGGGCTCCTTTGAATTTAAACACTTATATGAATGGTTTCCCCCACATCGAGTGCACTCTGTGTTACTCCTAGGCTGCTTAGAAAATTGGTATTTAGTGATTCTTTCTGAGCTCAATTCACTGCCTGATCCTGATCCCGCACCATTACTACTCATGGATTCCCACCCCAACTGGCGGACTTCAAAACTTTGTTTGCCTTGTAACTCTTGGGAACCCTTTTCAGTGCTCAATTGATATCGTCTTTCTAACACCTTCTTGAAAGCTGTTAGGACTCAGCCAACAGTTACTTTTGTATGTCTGCATTATTCATACCACAAACTAGCCCATTCCTTCGCATCTGATTTAAATGTGAGCCAAAGTCGCAATGCTCTGCAATCCACTTTAGCCTGGCTACAAATACTCTATTGATGACCCTCTCCATTGAGTTATACTTATATCTTTGCCGTGTCCCGAGGCGTTAGGAAGATAATGCCCTTACCTAGTTCCACTAACTCTGCAAATGAGTTAGTATTAGGAGCCTCCAGAGATGTTAAACTACAAATTTATTATAAGTCTGGGTCCCACAAGCATTAAGTAAAATGACTTTCTTTCTGCCCCCCCCCCCCCCCCCCCATTCCGTTAGCCCTGAAAAAATACTCCAACTGCTCGATATACTGTACTCAATTCCCATTAGTTTGATTGAAGACTTCTAGCTTCCCGAAGAGACGCATG